>NC_134356.1:262897451-263037526 GCF_048569485.1 Anomaloglossus baeobatrachus
TTTAAACAGATGGACAGGAAGTAGGGCAACAGAACAGAAAACTCCATGTTAACAAAGGGCAAGATCCTTCAAAAGAAAACTGGAAATCCCGGAACTCTGACAGTACTCCCCCCCCCAGAAACGGCCTCAGGACGGATCAGGGCCAGGCTTGTCTGGGTACCTCCGATGAAACTGAGCAACCTTCCGGGGCGCTCGAATGTTACCCACAGGTTCCCAGGAATCGTCCTCGGGGGAGTACCCCTGCCAACGTACCAGATACTGAAGCCGATGGAGCCGGGAGTCAATAATGTCCTCAACCACGAACTGCTCCTGGCCATCAACCATTACCGGCGGAGGAGGAGGCACGATACGACCATGAAACATATTAGGGGAAACTGGTTTTAGCAGAGAAACATGAAAGACCGGGTGTACCTTTAAATTGTGCGGCAACCTCAGCCGACAGGCCACAGAGCTCACTATCCCGGTGATCTTAAACGGACCAATGAATTTCTGCCCCAGCTTCTGCGAAAGAACACCCAATTTCAGATTTTTGGTGGATAACCACACCGAGTCCCCTACCTTATACATGGGTGCCTGTTTCCGGTGAGTGTCTGCCGACTTCTTGTAACGCTCCTGAGCCGAAGCCAAAGAGTCCTTTAAAACCTCCAGATTCCGTCTTAGCTCCGTCAATCTGTCCTCCACCGCTGGCACCGAAACCGCCACCTAGGCAAAATATTCGGATGGTAACCCAAGTTAGCGAAAAAGGGCGTTACCTTAGTGGAGCTGCTCTGAGTGTTGTTATATGAGAACTCCGCCAAAGGAAGCAGCTGCAACCAATCGTCCTGCAGATGGCTGACATAACATCGGAGAGACAGCTCCAGGGTTTGATTAGTCCGTTCGGTTTGCCCATTTGTCTGGGGATGGTATGCAGAAGACTAACAGACATCAATATGGAGTGCCGAACAAAACCCCTTCCAGAACTTAGACGTGAACTGCACGCCCCGGTCAGAGATGATCTCATCTGGTACCCCATGCAATCGAAATATATTCTGGATAACCAAATCCACTGTCTCTGCGGCTGAGGGAAGACCGGTACATGGAATAAAGTGAGCAGCCTTTGTCAACCGATCCACCACCACCAAAATGGTATTGTTACCGCCTGAGACGGGCAACTCCACAATAAAATCCATTGAGATGGATCCCCAAGGGCGAGATGGTACAGGTAACGGTTGAAGGAGTCCCGTAGGAGCCACACGAGGGACCTTGCACCGGGCACAAACCACACATGAGTGGACATAGTCTTTCACATCCTTTAAACAGGTAGGCCACCAGAAAAAACGACTCAGAAATTCCTGCGTCTTCTGTACCCCCCTATGACCTGCCAACACGGAGTCATGGACCAACTTGAGAACCCGAAGTCTTACAGCCTCCGGGACATAAATACGTCGCTCTCTCAACCACACACCATTCCGAAGGACAAGAGTCACATCATTCGGGGGGGGCAGCAAGAAATACGTCACCATCATAGGCCAGCTTGATGTCCTTCCACAAGTCCTGGTCCTGGATTACTCCAACGAAATTGGCATCTGATAACACGGTCTGAGACGGGGTTCCAGGCACGGAGTCCATGGCGTGGATTCGGGACAAGGCATCGGCTTTCCCATTACGTGACCCTGGACGGTATGTAACGATAAAATTGAACTGGTTAAGGAACAGGCTCCAACGGGCTTGCCGTGGAGACAGGCACCTGGCAGATTTAAGGAATTCTAGGTTACGATGGTCTGTGAGAACTATCACTTGTTGCACTGCTCCCTGTAAGTGGTGTCTCCATTCTTTAAAAGCTGAAATAATCGCCAACAATTCCTTGTCCGCAATGTCATAGTTCTTTTCTGCAGGGGACAACCGGCGAGAAAAGAAAGCACACGGGTGCAAGAGACTCGTCCCCAGTCCTTTGTGAAAGGATAGCCCCTAATGCATAATCGGAAGCGTCGACTTCCACAATAAAAGGGAGTGCGGGATTCGGGTGTATTAATATTGGTGCTGAGGTAAAACAAACCTTGAGACGATTGAAAGCTTCCCGGGCCTGGGCGGACCACACAAACTTCTGCCCTTTTTTGGTTAACAGAGTGATAGGGCGGACGATCTCTGAAAAGTTGCGGATAAAGCGTCTGTAAAAGTTAGCAAAACCGACAAAGCGTTGTACCTCCTTGATGTTTCCCGGTTCCGGCCAGTCTAGAATTGCCCGTATCTTGCCAGACTCCATGTTCAGTCCCTGAGGAGAGATGACATATCCTAAAAATTGTATCTTTGAGCAATGGAATTCGCACTTCTCCAGTTTAATATACAGGTGGTTATCCCTCAGACGGGTAAGTACTGTCTTGACGTGCTCCTGGTGTTCCTGTAGGGAATCAGAAAAGATCAAGATATCATCCAGGTAAATCACCATGAACTGGTCCATTATATCCCTAAAAATATCGTTGACTAGGTGTTGGAAAGCCGCAGGGGCGTTACAAAGTCCAAAAGGCATCACTAGATACTCATAATGTCCATACCGACATCTGAACGCTGTTTTCCACTCGTCCCTGGGACGTATGCGGAGTAGATTATATGCCCCACGGAGATCCAATTTAGTAAATATTTTGGCCTGTTGTACTCTCTCCAATAGTTCGGGAATCAACGGTAACGGATACCGGTTCCGGATGGTTATCTTATTTAGTTCACGGTAGTCGATACAAGGTCTCAGAGTCCCCTCTTTCTTTTTCACGAAAAAGATGGGTGCCCCTGCTGGTGAGGTAGAAGGTCGAATAAATCCCTTGGCTAGGCTTTCAGCGATGTAATCTTTTAGTGCTTCTAACTCAGGTGCCGCCAACGGATAGACATGACCAAACAGGATCTCTGCCCCTGGGAGTAAGTCTATGGGACAATCATACGGTCTATGCGGGGGAAGCCGATCTGCTTTTCTTTTGTCGCATATATCAGCGAAGTCATTATAAACCGGGGGTAGAACAGGTACCTGTACAGTGCCCTCCGCATTCGGTGTTACTGGAACCGGTACAGTTGGACTAATGGTCGGACCACTCTGGAGTGGGAAGGATATTTCTTTAGTCTCCCAATCGATGACTGGATTTGTAGACCGCAGCCAAGGAATTCCTAAAATTATCGGAAAATGGGGAGAAGAAATCAACATGAAAACAAGGGTCTCCTGCTGACCTGGTTTCTTCACACATTCAAGGGGTACTGTCTCCCGATCAACTGGTCCAGAAACTAATGGAGAACCGTCTACCGTCTCCATGGTAACCGGTGAGGATCTTTGTTGAGTCTGGATACCGTGTTTCCTGGCAAAAGAAGAGTCCATGAAATTTCCCCCTGCCCCAGAGTCTATCATAGCAGATGTAGGAATTTACTGTCCCTCCCACCGTATCTGAATGGGAAGCGAGCAATGGGTGTATTTCCCTTCTGAGTCCTTAGGTGAAGTTGACATCAAAGTCAAGGGAAATACCGCATCCAGGTGTAAACTTGCCTCAGAGATATCGGACTCTGCGTCCGTGTTGTCACACTTTGCCATTGCTGCCAGTACCTTATTCGGGCGATTTGGACGTTTTGGGCAGTCAATCAGAAAATGGTCCGATTGACCACAATAGAAACACAAACGCTCACGGAGCCGGTGTTCACGACGTTCGTTGGTCTCTCACTTTTGTAGAGAGTCCACTTGCATAGGAACATCCTCGGCCTCCCGTGGCGTCTTGTGAGTGGGTTCTCTAGAAGGAAACGCAAAGTTGGTTACCCGGTTTACAGCTGCCCATTTTTCCTGTCGGCGTTCCGTCAAGCGGGTATCGATACGCACACAGTGTTGGAGAAACAGTTCAAAATCCCGTGGAGATTCGGCACGAGCTAACTCGTCCTTGATGGTACCGGACAAACCCTTTCTGAAAACTGACAATAGTGTATTGTTTCCCCAGTCGGTGTCTACCACTAACCTTTTGGACTCAGTGGCGTATTCGACGACAGACCGCTTTCCCTGACGTAAGGAAAGCAGAGCCGATTCAGCGGTAGCACGGCGATTAGGATCATCAAACATTTGCGCTATTGCTGTTAAAAAGTCATCCAGGTTATTTAAACGGATATCACGATTCTCTATCATAGGATTAGCCCAAGCCAGTGCTCGTGAGGTTAACAACATGATTATACATAACACTTTTGACTGGTCAGAACGGTAATAATCAGCATGTACATCAAAAAACAGTATACACTGGTTAACAAACCCACGAAACTGACTTCGATCACCACTGAAACGAAATGGGGGTAACCTAGGCATACCAGCAGCTGATACGGACGTAGTGGGGGCGGCTTTCTGAGCCTCCACTCTGGTTTGCAAATCCTGAATAGCCGGACCAAGTACCTGGTGATCATGGCCCAGCTGTACCTCCACAGCTCTAAGCTTAGTTTGCACCGCCTCCATCTCCTGCTGCAAGGAGTTAATCATGGAGAAAAGCTGATCTACTCGTGTCTCAGTCATTGCCCCAGCGAAATCCTCTTAGTGGCCTGAGTATAATGTAATACTATTGTATGTACTGAGGATTTCGATTGCGTTAGGGCAATGACAACCAGAGACGAGTACTTGGTGCAAAAGACGTTTTATAATATGTAACCGCAATATGTGCACAGAACAGAATATACACAATAATAAGTAACCGCAATACGTAAACAGAACAAAATATACACAGTAATATGTAACCGCAATATGCACACAGAACAGTATATACACAGTGGAACATAAACACAGTAAATACCTGCCGGGTTCAGAGCAAAGGGGAATTCCCGGGGCTGCACACCGGACTCCCCCAGGGAGACCACCAAGAGCGAACCCCTATACAGGGGCTGTCCGGCAATCACCCCAGAAGGCCTAAATGCACAGCAGCCGGGACACAAAAAGGGCAACAGATATAGTCCAAAAAATGTCCGTACGTGATGTGAGTCCTAGGGTGGATATGAACGGAAGGGACCGGGCAGAAATGCCGACCAGAGACGGCAGACAGAGTCCGAGCACAGTTGGATGAGAGGTGAAGTCCAGAGCTGGTGTCAGGTGTTTCAACTGGATCCAAACAGCAATCAGGAGATGAGAGCAGCAGGGCAGGAGTACACAGGAAGCAGTATACTCAGGCAACTAGACTAAGTTTAGGGGCGGCTTTTAAACAGATGGACAGGAAGTAGGGCAACAGAACAGAAAACTCCATGTTAACAAAGGGCAAGATCCTTCAAAAGAAAACTGGAAATCCCGGAACTCTGACATAGCTGTTGCAAAAACCCAAATTGTTATAAAGAAAAAAGGTTAACATTAATAGGGGTGCCCAAACTTTTTCATATGACTGTAATTAATTTAACACAAGAAGAAATTCGCCTGCGTCTGAGTAAATTAAACATTGACAAATTTCCCACGCCAGATGGCGTTCATCCACGAATATTGAGGGAATTGAGATCAGTAATTGACAGACCACTGTATCTCATCTTCTTAAACTCGCTTGTAACAGGGTTGGTGCCTCATGATTGGAGGATTGCTGTACAGATATTTAAGAAAGGTAAGAGGGTGGATCCAGGCAACTACCATCCAGTAAGCCTGACATCAGTAGTATGCAAAGTTTTTGAGGGCATTTTAAGGGATGAAATGCAAAAATATATTGCAGAAAATAATATAATAACTGACTGACAGCATGGATTCATGAAAGATAAGTTGTGTCTAACCAACATGTTGGGGTTCTATGAGGGGGTAAGTGCAAATCTGGATATTGGTAATGTAGCTGATATGATTTATTTGGACTTTGCAAAGGCATTTGATACTGTACCACATAATAGCCTTATACTAAAGCTCCAGAAGCAGGGACTAGGGGAAATTATATGCAACTGGGTAAGGAATTGGCTAAACGATAGGAAACAAAAGCAGGCTTTACATGCTACGATATATCAAACGATATGTCATCGGGGTCACGTCGTAAGTGACGCACATCTGGCATCGTTTGACATATTGTAGCGTGTGACAGCTACGACCGAGTGTGAACGAGCAAAAATACTCACCTTATCGTTGCTCGTTGACACGTCGCTCATTTTCTAAAAATCGAACGTCCGGTTGTTCATTGTTCCCGAGGCAGCACACATCGCTCCGTGTGAAACCCCGGGAACAATGAACACAGCTTACCTTCGTCCCGCCGGCAATGCGGAAGGAAGGAGGTGGGCGGGATGTTTACGTCCCGCTCATTTCCACCCCTCCGCTTCTATTGGCCGGTCGCTGTGTGACGTCGCTGTGACGCCGAACGTCCTTCCCCCTTTAGGAAGTGGATGTTCGCCGCCCACAGCGAGGTCGTTTGGAAGGTAAGTACGTATGACGGGGGTTACGACTTTGTGCGACACTGGCAAGATCCCGATACACGCAAATATTTATCACCCGCCCCCGTCGTTTGTGCATCACGGGCAATTCATTGCCTGTGCCGCACAAAGTCGTTAAACCCCCGTCACACGTACTTAACTCCCTAATGATGTTGCTGTGGGCGGCGAACATCCTCTTCCTGAAAGGGGAGGGACGTTCGGCGTCACAGCGACGTCACACAGCGACCGCCCAATAGAAGCAGAGGGGCGGAGATGAGCGGGACGTAACATCCCGCCCACCTCCTTCCTTCCTCATCACCGGCGGGACACAAGTAAGTTGTTGTAAGTCGTTCCCGGGGTGTCACATGTAGCGATGTGTGCTGCCACGGGAACGACGAACAACCGGCGAGCAGAAGGAGGAACGGCATTATGTAAATGAACAACGTGTCAACGAGCAACGATAAGGTGAGTATTTTTGCTTGTTGACAGTCGTTCGGAGGTGTCACACGGTACGACATCTCTAACGATGCCGGATGTGCGTCACAAATTCCGTGACCCCGACGGCATATCGCACGATATATCGTACCGTGTAACGCCGCCCTAACCCTCAAGACCGCATTTATAGTAGCTCTTACATCAGCTAGAAGGCTAAGGGAGCTGCAGGCTATCTCAGGAAACCAGCCCTTTATGGAAATACTTTCAGATAGAGTGATCTTTAGACCCGATCCAGCCTTTCTTAGCAAAGGTAGTCTCTAGGTTCCACAGGTCCCAAGAGTTAGTGCTTCCTTCCTTTTTTGAAAACTTCCAAAAAACGAGAAGGAATTTCACACCCTGAATATTAGGAAGTGCCTGTTACAATGCCTAAAGGTGACCAGAGAATTCAGGAAGTCTACCACCCTTTTGTTCTTTTTCAGGGTCCTGGTAGAGGCCAGGGGGCATCAAAAGGGTCTCTAGCCAGATGAGTCAAAGTGGGCATCACTCTGGCATACAGACCAGGGGATCAGGAGCCTCCTTTGGCTTTAATGGCGCAGTCCACCAGGGCCATCTCCACCACCTCTTGGATGGAAAAATCTAACGCTTCTCTGGAGCAGATCTGTAAAGCTACCACACCATCTGTACCATCCACATTTTTTCAGACACTATAGATTGGATCTGGGTACAAATGATCTTTCCTTTGAGAGGAAGGTATTACAAGCAGTGGTCCCTCCCTAGGAGATTTCTTTTTAATCTCTCCTGGGTGCTGTCGTTGAGAAGGGAAAAATCAGTTTTACTTACCGGTAATTAGATTTTCAAGAGCCACGACAGCACCCCCTATTTTCCTTCCCTTTTTTCTGTTCTTATTTACCTTTGGTCTTGGCCCTTTGTGATTATAGTTGAGTTTGTTTTCTTGTCCACGGGTGTCACAAAAAAACCCCTAAAGCAACTAGTATATAGTGGCATGGCAGTCATGCAGATGACGGAATTGATGTTCTCATTGCCTAAATATGTACAGTGCCTTGCAGTGGCGTAACTAGAGTTTGATGGGCCCTGGTGCAAACTTTGGACCGGGGCCCCCCTCCATGTACACAACACTTAGGGTACGGGATAATGATGCTGACACTTGGCTTTTACCCACCGCACCCAGGTTTCCCATGATCTAAAATCCCTCTATCAGCACCCTGCTTTCCCATGCTCTGTCATACATCTTTCCCTCAGCACCCAGCTTTCCCATATCAGAGCATGGGAAAGCTGGGTGCTGAGAGATGTATAGCAGAGCATGGGAAAGCTGGGTGCTGAGAGATGTATAGCAGAGCATGGGAAAGCTGGGTGCTGAGAGATGTATAGCAGAGCATGGGAAAGCTGGGTGCTGAGAGATGTATAGCAGAGCATGGGAAAGCTGGGTGCTGAGAGATGTACAGCAGAGCATGGGAAAGCTGGGTGCTGAGAGATGTACAGCAGAGCATGGGAAAGCTGGGTGCTGAGAGATGTATACCAGAGCATGGGAAAGCTGGGTGCTGAGAGATGTATAGCAGAGCATGGGAAAGCTGGGTGCTGAGAGATGTACAGCAGAGCATGGGAAAGCTGGGTGCTGAGAGATGTACAGCAGAGCATGGGAAAGCTGGGTGCTGAGAGATGTATAGCAGAGCATGGGAAAGCTGGGTGCTGAGAGATGTATAGCAGAGCATGGGAAAGCTGGGTGCTGAGAGATGTATAGCAGAGCATGGGAAAGCTGGGTGCTGAGAGATGTATAGCAGAGCATGGGGAAGCTGGGTGCTGAGAGATGTATAGCAGAGCATGGGAAAGAGCCCTTTTCCCTCAGCACAAAACATTCCCATCCCATACTTGTATCTTTGTCCCCCTTGTATATAGTTCTCCAAATACTATAATGGCCCCCACATAGCCTTCCATATAGTATAAAGGGTCCCACATAACCCTTTATATATTAGAATGCACCCCCATAGTCATCCATGTATTATAATGCATTTCCCATAGTTCTCCATATTTTATACTGCACCACAGTCCCCCATGCTTTATAATGCACCCCCACAGACCATGTGTAAGGTAGCCTCCATAGTCCTCCATATATTATAATGTAGCCCCCATAGTCCTATATGTATTATAATGCAGACCCATAGACCTCCATGTATAATGCGCTGCTATAGTCTATGTATAAGGTGTCCTTCATGTTTATTATGCAGTCCCATAGACCTCCATGTATCATGCAGCCAGCACCCCCAGGCCTCCATGTATTATACAGTCAGTCCCACCAGGGCCTCCATGTGTCATGCAGCCAGCCCCACCAGGTGTCATGCAGCCAGCGCCACCAGGGCCTCCATGTGTAATGCAGCCAGCTTCCCCCGGGCCTATATGTGTCATGCAGCCAGCCCCCCCAGGGCCTCTATGCGTCATGCAGCTAGCCCCCCTGGGCCTCTATGCGTCATGCAGCCAGCCCCCCCCCCCCCAGGGCCTCTATGTGTCATGCAGCCAGCCCCCCCAGGGTCTCCATGTGTCATGCAGGCAGCTTCCCCGGGCCTATATGTGTCATGCAGCCAGCCCCCCCCCCCCAGGGCCTCTATGTGTCATGCAGCCAGCCCCCCCCCAGGGCCTCTATGTGTCATGCAGCCAGCCCCCCCAGGGTCTTCATGTGTCATGCAGGCAGCTTCCCCGGGCCTATATGTGTCATGCAGCCAGCCCCCCCCCCCCCCCCAGGGCCTCTATGTGTCATGCAGCCAGCCCCCCCAGGGTCTCCATGTGTCATGCAGGCAGCTTCCCCGGGCCTATATGTGTCATGCAGCCAGCCACCCCCCCAGGGCCTCTATGTGTCATGCAGCCAGCCCCCCCCCCCCCCCAGGGCCTCTATGTGTCATGCAGCCAGCCCCCCCAGGGTCTCCATGTGTCATGCAGGCAGCTTCCCCGGGCCTATATGTGTCATGCAGCCATCCCCCCCAGGGCCTCCATGTGTCATGCAGGCAGCTTCCCCGGGCCTATATGTGTCATGCAGCCAGCAAAATAAAAAAACAAGTACCTCTCAGCTCCTTCTGACCCCTGCGACTGCGGTAGTTACGCCCCTGCCCCCATATGTCACACACCCTGCTCCCTATACAGCCTGCACCCCCATATCACACACACACCCTGACCCACATATCTCACCCTGCCCGTACCCCAACTTACCCCTCTCAAACACTCTGCACCCTTCACATGCTTCTGTCACAGTCTGCAGCCCTCATATCCCACTCACCCTGCAGCCCCTCCCCTCATGTCCCCTCTTTTCTCATTACCACTCATGTGTTCGAAGTATCTTCTCCTGCTTTCTGCCCGGCATCCTGTGTCTCCTCCCACACAGTCACATGGGCGTGACATCATCGCAGGTCCTGGTAGGGATGGTTTCCGTCTGCCGTGCAGGAGCACATCTCCTCTGCAGCAGGTCAGGACAGGAACGCCTGGTGGCCTCTCCAGGTCAGGGGCCCCTCTGCCCCCCTGCAGACACTGGGCCCCCCTAACTCACAGGCGGCCACTACACAGCGGCACTACACATAGGGGCCCGGCAGCCGGCTCTGCAGAGCGGCTGCCGGGACCCTATAACCCTGCGGGCCCGGTCGCAGTGGCGACCTCTGCGACCGCGATCGTTACGCCCCTGGTGCCTTGCAAAAGTATTTGGCTCCCTTGAATTTTTCAACCTTTTCCCATATTTCAGGCTTCAAACATAAAGTTAAAACTTTTAATGTTATGGTGAAGAACCAACAACAAGTGAGACACAATTGTGTACTTGAAGGAAATTTATTGCTTATTTTAAGCTTTTTTTAAAAAATAAATATGGTAACTGAAAAGTGGGGCGTTTCATATTATTCGGCCCCTTTAAGTTAATACTTTGTAGCGCCACCTTTTTGTCTCTATTAGTTTTGCACATCGAGAGACTGAAATTCTTGCCCATTCTTCCTTTGCAAATAGCTCGAGCTGAGTGAGGTTAAATGGAAAGCATTTGTGAACCGCAGTTTTCAGTTCTTTCCACAGATTCTCAATTGGATTCAGGTCTGGACTTTGACTTGGCCATTCTAACACTTGGATGCGTTTATTTGTGAACCATTCCAATGTAGATTTTGCTTTATGTTTGGGATCATTGTCTTGTTGGAAGACAAATCTTCATCCCAGTCTCAGGTCTTTTGCAGACTCCAACAGGTTTTATTCAAGAATGGTCCTGTATTTGGCTCCATCCATCTTCCCATCAATTTTAACCATCTTCCCTGTCCCTGCTGAAGAAAAGCAGGCCCAAACCATGATGCTGCCACCACCATGTTTGACAGTGGGGATGGTGTGTTCAGGGTGGTGAGCTGTGTTGCTTTTACGCCAAACATATCGTTTCGCATTATGCCCAAATACTTTGATTTTGGTTTCATCTGACCAGAGCACCTTCTTCCACATGTTTGTTGTGTCTCCCAGGTGGCTTGTGGCAGACTTTAAAGGACACTTTTTATGGATATCTTTGAGAAATGGCTTTCTCCTTGCTACTCTTCCATAAAGGCCAGATTTGTGCAGTGTATGATGGATTGTTGTCCTATGGACAGACTCTCCCACCTCAGCTGTAGATCTCTGCAGTTCATCCACAGTGATCATGGGCCTCTTTGCTGCACCTCTGATCAGTCTTCTCCTTGTTTGAGATGAAAGTTTGGATGGACAGCCCGGTCTTGGTAGATTTGCAGTGGTATGATACTCCTTCCATTTCAATAAGATCGCTTGTACAGTGCTCAGAGTCCTTGGGATGTTAAAGTGTTGGATATCTTTTTGTAGCCAAATCCGGCTTTAAACTTCTCCACAACAGTATCACAGACCTGCCTGTTGTGTTCCTTGGTCTTCATGATTCTATATGCGCTTTACACAGAACACTGAGACTATTACAGAGCAGTTGCATTTATACGGAGACTTGATTACACACAGGTGGCTTATATTTATCGTCATCAATCATTTAGAGCAACATTGGATCATTCAGAGATCCTCAATGAACTTCTGGAGTGAGTTTGCTGCACTGAAAGTAAAGGGGACGAATAATATTGCACGCCCCACTTTTCAGTTATTTTATTTTTTTAAAAAATATTTAAAATAAGCAATACATTTCGTTCAACTTCACAATTGTGTCCCACTTGTTGTTGATTCTTCACCATAACATTAAAATTTGTATCTTTATGTTTGAAGCCTGAAATGTGGAAAAAGGTTGAAAAATTCAAGGGCGCCGAATACTTTCGCAAGGCACTGTGTATTGATATGTGTCATACTAACTAAACGGAGTTCTCTCATGCTCTGTAAACCACTGAAGAATATAGAAAGACTCTACCTTTTAATCTGTAGGTTTCCTGTCCTTTGGGGTGGGTGGACCCTCTCTCCTGGGTGCTGTCGTGGCTCTGGGAAATCTAATTACTGGTAAGTAATTCCAATTTTTTGAAACCTACCCCTACCCTTTGCCATCATCCAGATTCTCTCAGAATTTTTTGTTTATGCAAATTGGTGTACATATATGACTTGACTTGTGTTCTATTTGTATTAGTTAGGATATGCCATAACATTATGATTGTAGTGAACATGATAGTAATGGAGGCATTGCGACAGTTGTGCACTGTGTCTGCCTCACATTCCCCCCTCCTCCCACATCTCAGTGCTCCTATCTACCTGACAGTACAGGAAACTATGGCCAGTATCATTCACTTGAGTGGTTTCCTGCACATCTGGATGATTATAGGGGTGCTGAGCAGGTTAATGGTTGACAGTTGGTTATAAATGACAATGAAATTGTATCAAGTTCATAAATGGGTGTAATTGCAACTATTTTCTCCTTATTTAAAATTCTCTCCATTCTCAAGAATGAGGGGATTTTTAATTTTATGGTGTACAACTAGTCTACCAGCCACCCTACAGTCCTAACTTGGCAAGTTACATTGACAAGGTGCTTGTGGCACAGGCAAGCTCTGTGCATTAAAGCCTGCTCACACTGCTCTAAAGCTGCAAATATGACTAGGTTTGTCCAGCTTCAGTCCCACTATGCTTCCCCTTTAACTCCTGTAGATATTATGTTGAGAAAACCCCTTTAAGGAAAAGACAATATGGTACCTTACATCAATAACAATGCACAGAATACAACAGTGTAGAGAAAAAGGAACCTTGTTACATCACTGGTGGGCTTGTTAAAGGAAGCTATCATCAGAAAACAACCTATTGTTTAAGTCAGATTTTTGTGGTAAATGTATTTATTTTATGTTAAGAAATGGTGTATCCACATCACAATCTTTATTAAAAATAAGAAATCTTGCTATTTCCATATTTCCCACTTGGGATTTTGTAGACTTTATCTTCCTGTTGTTTCAGGAAATGCCACAAGTAGATTATCAGCAATTAACAGACTTAAGGCCGCTTTACACGCTGCGATATCGGTACCGATATCGCTAGCGTGGGTACCCGCCCCCATCTGTTGTGCGACACGGGCAAATCGCTGCCCGTACCGCACAACATCGCCCAGACATGTCACACATACTTACCTGCCCGGTACGTCGCTGTGACCGGTGAACTGCCTCCTTTCTAAGGGGGCGGTTCGTTCAGCGTCACAGCGACGTCACAGCTGCGTCACTGAACCGCCGCCCAATAGAAGAGGAGGGGCGGAGATGAGCGGGACGAAGATCCCGCCCACCTCCTTCCTTCCGCATAGTGTTATGATCCGGAACCATGGAAGATCACCACAAATCATTGGCAAAAAGGTGACAAGAGCCTTGGCAACTAATCTGGCCGCCATCCCCTTACTAACCAACACAACTAGAAGTAGCTGAGGGGTGAACTAACATCCTGTGCACTGCGAACCCAGCCGGAGAACTAACTATCCTAAAGGAAGGAAAGATGAATAACTCTCTGCCTCAGAAAATAGACAAGAATAGCAAGCCCCCCACATTCAAAGACTGCGGTGATATAGGAAAAACACAATATACAGGTAGATGACAGGATTAGCAAAAGGTGAGGCCCCCGCTGACTAAAATAGGAAAGGACAGGAAAGGGACTGATGGTAGCCAGAGAAAAACCCTGCAAAATACCAACTTCCTGATAGTACAAAAAGGCCCTCAGATCGCTCGATCTAAACTCCGTCCTATACCAGGTGCCCTTGTCATACCAATGAACAGAAAACAAGAATTATAACAAATTCAACAAGCCATAAACACATGGACCCAAAGGAGCTATACTCCACACAGAACTGCAGGGAGTTCCTCAACAATCCACTGAGGGGGAAAATCCCTGGAAGGAAATAAACTGAAACCAACCACAACAAATGACAAACCCAGATAAGCAAACGAACCAGGCAATAAATAAAGAGCAAGAACTTATCTGGAGTGGATGTGATGTAGAGCAGGATTAAGCAGACTGGAGATACAAAGAACAACTGACATCCGGCAACAGCCTGCAATCAGACCAGGACTTAAATAAGCAGAGAGTTAGGAAAGGAAACACCCACTGCACAACCCACCTGGTCTCTGTCCAAACCCTTCCTGGCCACCAGAGGGAGCCTCCCAGCAGCCAAGACATAACTAACATTCACAACAGTACCCCCCCTTGAGGAGGGGTCACCGAACCCTCACCCACGCCACCGGGTCGCTCGGGATGAGCATGATGGAAGGCGCGAACCAACCTGTCCGCATGAATGTCAGAAGCCACAACCCAAGAGCTATCCTCCTGCCCATAACCCTTCCATTTCACAAGGTACTGAAGCTGACGCCTACTGCGACGGGAATCCAGAATTTTTTCAACCTCATACTCCAAATCCCCTTGTACCAAAACAGGGTCAGGAGGCGCTGCTGCAGGAACTGCCGGCTCCACATGTTTCTTCAACAAGGACTTATGGAAGACATTGTGAATCTCAAATGACGCAGGCAGAGTCAAACGGAAAGATACAGGATTAATAATCTCCGAAATCTTATAAGGTCCAATAAATCTGGGCTTAAATTTAGGAGACGGAACTCTCATAGGAATTTTTTTTAGAGGACAACCACACCATGTCCTCTACTTTAAACCGGGGACCAACAGTCCGACACCGGTTGGTAAACGTTTGGGCAGTTTCTTGGGACTGAAACAATTTATCCACTACCTGCCCCCAAATCTGCTGCATTCTGTCGACCACCGAATCCACCCCTGGACAGTCAGACGCCTCAAGCTGCCCTGAGAGGAACCTGGGGTGATACCCAAAATTGCAGAAAAAGAGGGACACCAACGTGGTAGAGCTAGCTCTATTGTTAAGGGCAAATTCAGCCAAAGGCAAAAACGAAACCCAGTCATCCTGATCCGCAGAAACAAAACACCGTAAATAGGTCTCCAGGGTCTGGTTAGCCCTTTTAGTCTGACCGTTGGTCTGAGGATGAAACGCCGAGGAGAAAGACAGCTGAACACCCAATTTGGAGCAAAAAATCATCCAAATCCTGGATACAAACTGCACCCCTCTGTCAGAAACAATGTTTTCGGGAATACCATGCAAACGGACAACATGTTGCAAAAACAAAGGCACCAACTCTGATGAAGACGGTAACTTAGATAGGGGAACCAAGTGGACCATCTTGGAGAATCTGTCACAGATCACCCAAATCACAGTCATTTTCTGAGAGACGGGAAGCTCTGAAATAAAATCCATAGAGATGTGCGTCCAAGGTTTCTTAGGTACAGGCAAAGGCAATAATAGCCCACTAGAACATGAACAACAGGGCTTGGACCTAGAACAAACTCCACACGACTGCACAAAACGACGGACATCTCCGGACAGGGAAGGCCACCAAAAAGAGCGTCTCACAAGATCCCGAGTAACAAAAATGCCAGGATGACCCGCCAAAACAGAGCAATGAACCTCAGAGACAACTCGGTCTCTCCATTGGTCTGGGACAAACAGTTTCCCTGTAGACATATCTCAGGTTTATCCCCCTGAAATTCCGCCAGTGCCAACCGCAGATCAGGCGAAATACCCGAAAAAACTACACCATCATTCAGGATAGTAGACGGTTCGACAACCTTCAAAGACTCAGCGCAGAAACTCCTGGAAAGGGCATCGGCCTTAACATTCGTGGTGTCCGGCAAAAAAGAGACCACAAAATTAAACCGGGTATAAAACAAAGCCCACCTGGCCTGCCGAGGATTCAACCTCTTGGCCGATTCCAGATAGATGAGATTCTTGTGGTCCGTAAGCACCACAACTTGATGCCTAGCCCCCTCCAACCAATGCCTGCACTCTTCAAATGCCCACTTCATAGCCAATAATTCCCGGTTCCTCACATCATAATTCCGTTCAGAAGGAGCAAACTTCCGAGAGAAAAAGGCACAGGGCTTAAGTTTACCCGAAGTAGCGTCTCATTGAGACAGAACAGCACCTGCTCCGATCTCTGAGGCATCGATCTCAACTTGAAATGGGCGAGACACATCAGGTTGCTGCAGAACTAGGGCAGAAGTGAATCGCCTTTTAAGCTCCTGGAAGGCCACAATAGCCTCAGCGGTCCAATGCTCAGCATCAGCTCCCTTCTTTGTCAAATCTGTCAGAGGTTTGACAATGGCAGAAAAATTGGCTATAAATTTACGGTAAAAATTAGCAAACCCCAAAAACCGCTGCAGGGATTTTAGAGAAGTCGGTTGCACCCAGTCGTAAATAGCCTGAACCTTAACCGGGTCCATTTCAATAGCGGAGGGAGACAGGATGAAGCCCAAAAAGGAAATCCTTTGCACCCCAAAGAGGCACTTTGACCCCTTTAACGTACAGTGCATTATCCTTAAGTATCTGAATAACCTCCCGTACTTGCCCCACATGAGAGTCCCAATCATCAGAAAAAAAATCAAGATGTCATCCAAATACACAATCAAAAATTTACCAATAAGGTCCCGAAAAATATCATTCATGAAGGCCTGGAAGACGGAGGGTGCATTAGTGAGCCCAAAAGGCATCACTAGGTACTCAAAATGCCCCTCATGAGTATTAAAAGCAGTCTTCCATTCATCACCCTCCTTAATACGGATGAGATTATACGCACCCTTGAGATCCAGTTTCGAAAACCATTTGACACTCTGCACTCTAGAAAACAGATCAGACATCAGAGGCAAAGGGTACTGATATTTGACTGTAATTTTATTAAGAAGACGGTAATCAATACAAGGCCTCAACGAACCATCTTTCTTAGCAACAAAGAAGAAGCCAGCACCCAAAGGAGAAGATGAGGGCCGAATGGGCCCCTTCTCCAATGATTCTCTGATGTATGACCGCATGGCATCATGTTCGGGCACAGACAAGTTGAAAATCCGCCCCTTGGGAAATTTACAACCGGGCACCAACTCAATGGCACAGTCACAGTCCCGGTGTGGGGGCAGAGAATCAGATTCCTGGTCATTAAATACAGCACGGAAATCAGACAAGAAAGCCGGAACATCCACTGCCTGAGCAGACGTGGACGACACGGAAAGGTCCTGATGCAAACCTTGACAACCCCAACTAACTACCGACAAGGATCTCCAGTCAAGAACCGGATTATGGGTCTGCAACCACGGAAATCCCAGTACCAAGGTATCCTGTAGATTATGCAATACTAAAAATGTACAAGTTTCCTGATGCGCTGGTGCAACTCTCATAGGCACCTGGGTCCAAAATTGGGGTTTATGTTCTGCCAAAGGGGTAGCATCAATGCCCCTTAAAGGAATAGGAGTTTGCAAAGGAACCATGGGAAAACCACAATCCCTAGCAAACCCAAAATCCATCAAATTGAGCGCTGCCCCTGAGTCCACAAAGGCAAATGCAGAAAAGGAAGACAATGAGCAAATCAATGTGACAGACAAAAGAAACTTTGGTTGCAAAGAACCCACAGTAACAGAAGTAGCCAATCTCCTTTAACATTTAGGGCAGACAGAGATGTTATGAGAAGCGTCTCCACAATAGAAGCACAGTCTATTCTTCCGTCTGAACCCCTGCCGACTAGCATTAGAAAGGACCCTATCACACTCCATAGGCTCCAAAGGCTGTTCCACAGGCACAAAACCAGCAGGTATCTTCCTGCGCTCACGTAAACGCCTATCAATCTGAATGGCCAAGGTCATAGAGGCATCAAGACCAGAAGGGACGGGAAATCCTACCATTACATCCTTCACAGCATCCGCAATACCCTTGCGAAAAAGAGCCGCAAGCGCATCCTCATTCCATTTGGTAAGGACCGCCCACTTACGAAATTTCTGACAAAACGTTTCTGCAGAATCCAAACCCTGAGTTAAGGACAACAAGACCTTTTCTGCTTGGTCCACAATATTGGGTTCGTCATATAATAATCCCAAGGCCTGAAAAAAGGAGTCCACATCATTGAGAATCGGATCATCAGACGCTAAAGAGAAGGCCCAGTCCTGAGGGTCACCACGCAGCAAGGAGATGACAATCTTAACCTGCTGTACGGGATTCCCTGAGGACTTATGGCACAGGTCAAAAAAATAATTTACAATTATTTTTGAAGCTCAAAAATCTCGACCTATCTCCCGAAAAAAATTCAGGAACGGGAATTTTAGGCTCTGCAAGGGGATTCTGTGCAAGATAAGACTCTATACGACGAACCTTAGCATCAAGATGAGCAACACGCTCACCCAATTCATCCATGCTAGACAAAAGAAATCTTCCACAGAACCCAAAGAAAAAGAGGAAAAACACCAAAAAAAAAATTCGCAGCACCCTTTTTTTTTTTTTTTCCTTCTTAAGAGTACCCTTTAAATTTGTTTGGCCGGATGTACTGTTATGATCCGGAACCATGGAAGATCATCGCAAATCATTGGCAAAAAGGTGACAAGAGCCTTGGCAACTAATCTGGCCGCCATCCCCTTACTAACCAACACAACTAGAAGTAGCCGAGGGGTGAACTAACATCCTGTGCACCGCGAACCCAGCCGGAGAACTAACTATCCGTCCTATACCAGGTGCCCTTGTCATACCAATGAACAGAAAACAAGAATTATAACAAATTCAACAAGCCATAAACACATGGACCCAAAGGAGCTATACTCCACACAGAACTGCAGGGAGTTCCTCAACAATCCACTGAGGGGGAAAATCCCTGGAAGGAAATAAACTGAAACCAACCACAACCAATGACAAACCCAGATAAGCAAACAAACCAGGCAATAAATAAAGAGCAAGAACTTATCTGGAGTGGATGTGATGTAGAGCAGGATTAAGCAGGCTGGAGATACAAAGAACAACTGACATCCGGCAACAGCCTGCAATCAGACCAGGACTTAAATAAGCAGAGAGTTAGGAAAGGAAACACCCACTGCACAACCCACCTGGTCTCTGTCCAAACCCTTCCTGGCCACGAGAGGGAGCCTCCCAGCAGCCAAGACATAACTAACATTCACAACAGCATAGTGGCCGGAAGGCAGGTAAGGAGAGCCTCCTCGTTCCTGCGGTGTCACACAGAGCGATGTGTGCTGCCGCAGGAATGAGGAACAACTTCGTTACTGCTGCAGTAACGATTTTTGAGAATGGACCCCCATGTCACCGATGAGCGATTTTGCACGTTTTTGCAACAATGCAAAATCGCTCATAGGTGTCACACGCAACGGCATCGCTAATGCGGCCGGATGTGCGTCACCAATTCCGTGACCCCAACGAGTTTGCATTAGCGATGTCGTAGCGTGTAAAGCCCCCTTTAGACCCTATCTTTTGTATTTATGCACTTGATGAATGGAGGGGGAGCAGGGACAGTTGTGACATTTACTATTATCATTGGTGGATTCTGTGTTATCATCTGTGTATAGAAGTGTTACTGGTAGAGCTGGACAAACTCGCAGATGTTTGGGTTCAGTAGGTCCGGCTAGACTTTAAAAAAAAATGTCCAGTTTGAGATCGGACTAGAATCTGAACTTGACCCCCCGATGCCGAACGCCATATAAGTTTAAGGTGCCTGAAGTGAAATGTTATAAAATTCTGTTAGGAAGGGCTATGGGGCTGTAAAAGTAAGCAAAATGGGGATTAAAGCAGGACCATTATACTTATTGAGTTTCACACGCAGCTGTCACACTGCTTCCAGGTGTGCTTATTAAATCTCATGAATATTCACTGCGTTCCCTGCCCACCCTTTTTGACAGTGTCTGTGATTAGTTGCAGTCAGACTGCTGGCATCTGTGATTGGTTACCATTAGAGCAGCTGTCTGGATCCTGGAAGTAGAGTATAAAATTAAATAAATAATTGCAAAAAATAGCGCAGGGTCCCCTGTATTTTGATTCCCAGTGCAGATAAAGCAGACAGCTGGAGTCTGCAGCCATGCACGGAACCTGAACTTTACAGTTGGGGTTCGCCCATCACTAGCTACTGGTCATTGTAATTCTGCCTCCGCTAACAAGGAGTGTGCTGAAATTTCTTGTTGAAAGGGCAATAAGTATATCAGTCTAAATAGTTCCAGTGGCCACAAAGAAAATTGCAACGTTATACTTATTTTGTTTTTAATACAAATCGTGATATAAAAATAAATAATCAATATTTAAAAAAATATGTGAAGACAAAGTTCTGATTTAAACAATAAGGGGTACTTTGCACACTACGACATTGCAAGCCAATGCTTGCGATGCCGAGTGCGATAGTCCCCTCCCCCGTCGCAGCTGCGATATCTTGTGATCACTGCCATAGCGAACATTATCGCTACAGCAGCTTCACATGCACTCACCTGCCCAGCGACGTTGCTCTGGCTGGCGAACTGCCTCCTTCCTAAGGGGGCGGGTCGTGCTGCGTCACAGCGACGTCACACGGCAGGCGGCCAATCAAACCGGAGGGGCGAAGATGAGCGGGATGTAAACATCCCGCCCACCTCCGTCCTTCCGCATAGCTGGTGTGAGACGCGGTGACGCAGGTAAGCTGATGTTCCTCGCTCCTGCGGCTTCACACACAGCGATGTGTGCTGCCGCAGGGGAATGAGGAACAACATCGTACCGTCACTGCAGCGAAATTTTGAAAATGTCGGACACTACACCGATGATACGATTACGACGCATTTGCGCTTGTTAATCTTATCAAAAAGAATTTACACATTACGTGATGTGCGTCACTTTTGATTTGGCCCCACCGACATCGCAGCTGCGATGTCGTAGTGTGCAAAGTACCCCTTAGTCATATTCTGACACCATATTCTTTTTAATTGATTTTTTTTTCCTTTTGGGAAGAGGTGTTTCAATATGTGAGAAAAAAAAGACATAAAAAGATATCTTTACCTACCTGCACTGGTACAATTAATAGGGTTGTTTACCACTGGGGAGACTGAAGCAGCAGTGCCAGTCTGGGAGGAAAGTATGCAGTAGTTTATGTGCAGTCGACTGGAGCTGTTAAGACGTTTTAAGTCTATGGGTGCGTACAAATTATTGGACTGCACTCGGATATCATCTGAGTGTAGTCCGAAATACGCTGACACAGTCAATGGAGAAGATGGAGAAATTACATTCTCCATCTTCTCACCGGTGCTCCGATTTTCACATGTTACAGAATCAGATTATAGAACATGACACTTGGCTCACACTCGAAGTAAAGTTTAAGCCGACTGTCATTTACATAATGCATCCAATTCTCTCACTTGAGAGAATCATCGCCAGTGTGAGTGAGCCCTTAGTGCATGTGCCCATGATCAGGACTCGCTACGTCCTGGACGCAGCAGGTCCAGAACCTGCGGGTTCGCGAGTCTCCTCCGCAGGAGACCACAGCTGCTTGTACTCACGATCAGGGTTCAGTGCGCTGCGGTCTTTTGCTTCTGTTCTCCCTACGGAGGACGCATGCGAATCCGCAGAAAACAATTGACATGCTGCAGCTTGGAAAGCCGCACTGCAGGTCAGTGTTTGCTGCGGAAAAAACAAGCACAGTGGGCACGGGATTTCTAGAAATCCCATCCACTATGCTTGTACTGTACAACGCAGCGTTTTGCATGCAGCAAAAACGCTCTACATCCAAAACGCTGCAAACCCTGATCATGGGCACACACCCTTAAAGTGCTTTTGCAATTGCAAAATGAATTAGAGCTTAGCACACTACACAGTAAAAGAAACCAATGTATGCAAAATGGCAATTTTTAATAATGAGAAAGGTATTGGTAGTAGATTTTTATTACAAATTTTGCTGAGAATCTGAAACTGTTTTGTTTTTTTTTTCCCCCAACTTTTAGCATACATGGACATCCCATTACCGGGTATTTAATCCAAACTTAACATGTTGGGAATCATATGAGTCTGCACTGAAAATTCTGAGTAATGATACAGTAAGAATTTAAATGGCACTCCAAATTCCAACTTTCCCGATTTCCTTCTGTTTTTCTTTTCCTTCTATTTTTCTTTTCACACTTAACAGGTGTTGATTAATTGTGATTGATATCGATGTGCACACAGCGAGTATAACATGTCTACTGTAAAAGATTATATAAAATTCTTATACACATGATCTGGCCACATATATGAGAACACTTCTATCTATTGAATTCATGTGCGTCAGCCACTCCAATAGCAAGCAGGTCAATGAAATCAAGTACAAAACAATGCAGTTTCCATATATAGTCATTGCTGAAAGTGTTTGCACCCTTGAAATAGTTCCAGAAAACGAAGTATTTCGTCTAGAAAATTATTGCAAATACATGTGTTTTGTTATACACATTTATTTCCTTTGTGTATTTTGGAACACACAAAAAAAAAAAACAAAAACTGAGAAAAAAGGCAAAGTGGTCATATTTTCACTCCATAAACGGTCTGGACAGAATTGTTGGCACCCTCATCTTAATATTTGGTTGTATACCCTTTGGAATAAATAACTGCAATCAATTGCTTCTGTCGCGGGCGGCGGGGCACTGCGCTCACCACGCTCGGGTCCGACGCTGCTGCTGCTGCTGCTCGGTGGCTCGAGCGGTGGGCCGGATCCGGGGACTCGAGCGGCGCTCCTCGCCCGTGAGTGAAAGGGGGATGTTTGGTTTGGGGATTTGGTCCGTGACGCCACCCACGGGTTGTGGTAAGGTTGGGCACCACCGCTGCTGGTAACGGGGATCCCGGGAGCGATGGCAGGGAGCAGCTGGGATGTTGTTTTTCCCCTCCGTGGGTAGGGGTTGGTGGTCCCGGGGCCCGGTGAGATGACGGGGAGGCAGGGTTGGCAAGGTGCAGGGTCATTTGGACTGCGCAGCGCGCTGCCGGATGGCACGGTAGTACTCACTCAGCCACAAATGGATGCAAAGTCTCTGGTAAACCAAACGGCTGGATGGACGGGTCCCGCAGCCGGCTGCTGTGGTTTCTCCTGGACGGTTGGTGGTGGCTGCCTTTCCCTGCACCTGTGTGTATGTTCGGTCCCGATGGATTCCCACCGGTAACTCGCTCCCCAGCGTGTATATGTGCCGGAGGAGCCCTTTTGCCCGCAGGCTCTGGCCCTTGTAACTCTAGCTGTGGCGGTAGCTGTATTTCCTCTTGCTGGTTGGACGGTTGCCTTCAATCGGGTCTTGGCTGTTAGGAAACCCCTGGGGTTCCGGTCACTGATGGATTTGACCTATTTAACGGCGACTCCAAGCCTGGTCGGGGTCCGCAGGCCCTGCCGGTTTGTGCTGGCTTCACTTCGCTCCCCGGTTCGGTACCGGCGGGCCACCGCCCGTCCCCGGTCCTACGGTTCCGCATTGATCTGCCTCTCCTGCAGACGGCCACCACCATCTGCCAACCTTGCTCTTAGTGCCCGGGCCACGTACCCGGACACAGTCAGTTTGCTCCTCTACCTCTACTTCCCTAACTGCACTCGAGCTCTGCCCAAGCTTAACTAACTTCCTTTTCCCGCCTCCAGGACTGTGAACTCCTCGGTGGGTGGGGCCAACCGCCTGGCTCCACCCCAACTGGTGTGGACATCAGCCCCTGGAGGGAGGCAACAAGGATTTTGTGTCTGGCTGATGTGCCTATCTCGGGGTGGGGGTGTATGTTGTAGTACCTGTGACGACCTGGCTAGTCCAGGGCGCCACACTTCCTGTAACCATCAATGAGCTTCTTACACCTCTTAACTGGAATTTTGGACCACTCTTCTTTTGCAAACTGCTCAATGTCTCTCATATTTGAAGGGTGTCTTCTCCCAACACCAATTTTAAAATGTCTCAACAGGTGTTCAATATGATTTAGATTCATTGCTGGCCACTCCAAAACTCTCCAGAACTTTGTTTCCATTTTGATAGTGCCACTTACTCAGCCGCTTGCAGAGGTAGAGACCGGAATCATTTAACTTAAAAAGTCTAGTTGGTGTATTTTCCGCTCCACAGGAAAACAAATAAAGTCTTTCTCTAGCATAAAGATTTATACAAAGAATATAAACAGTCTGTTCAGCCACGAGATTGCTCGCTGAGGGTAAAGGGTGCTTTACACGAGACGACGGATCGTGCGATGCATCGTCGGGGGTCACGGTTTTCGTGACGCACATCCGGCATCATACACGACGTCGTCTCGTGTGAAACCTCTGAGCGACGCAGTATTGCTCACAAATCATGAGTCGTGTACTCGTCGCTCAGTTTCATAATATCATTTATTTGTACTTGTGCCGGTTGTTCATCGTTCCCGTGGCAGCACACGTCGCTCCGTGTGACACCACGGGAGCGATGAACTCTGCTTACCTGCGTCCCATGGCACCTGCCGGCTATGTGGAAGGAAGGAGGTGGGCGGGATGTT
Source organism: Anomaloglossus baeobatrachus (assembly GCF_048569485.1). Taxonomy (NCBI): domain Eukaryota; kingdom Metazoa; phylum Chordata; class Amphibia; order Anura; family Aromobatidae; genus Anomaloglossus; species Anomaloglossus baeobatrachus. The sequence continues at coordinate 262,921,936 of NC_134356.1, forward strand.
TACATCCCGCTCATCTCCGCCCCTCCGCTTCTATTGGCTGGCGGCTGTGTGACGCCGAACGTCCCTCCCCATTCAGGAAATGGACGTTCGCCGCCCACAGCGAGGTCGCACAGCAGATAAGTGCGTGTGACAGAGGTTTCACGACTTTGTGCGACACGGGCAGCGATTTGCCCGTGACGCACAAACGACGGGGGCGGGTACGATCGATTGTGAAATTGCACAATCGGTCGTCCCGTGTAAAGCAGGCTTAAGACATGTTTACCTTAACACAGGTGAGGTGTCCCAATGGAGGTGTAATAAGAAGGACTGTCTATTGCCCGGCTAGACTCTTACTACATGATACCAATCTAGGATCTGCGGATCCGATTGTGCAAGCTATAACCGAACCTGGATTATAATACTACATGGACTTCAGAATCGAATGCAAGGATTCGGCTGAGATATCAAGGACTACCTAAGGAAGGAATCCAGCTTGGGACAATCCCGTCACCTGACTACAGGCTTTGCGGTCCTCAGCCAGCTTCCTAAATCTGGCGTTATTCCATTCTTGGTGGGTGCCCACCAAAAGAAGGGTGCTGCTGGTTTTGGAGTAAGTAGCCCTGGAAGCTCTGAGGCATGGACATTCTAATCTCTGGTGAGCCAGTGGAAGGGTGAGAAACCCTGCGCCATGCTGTCTTTCTAAAGGCGGCCGGGTCAGCGGACGAGAGCACCCACTGACCTCCATGTCTCCACACTACTCACTTGGCTGCTTTCAGATGTAGAGACAAGAATCATTTAACTTAAAAGGTCCAGCTGGTTTATTTTCAGTCCTCATAAACCACTCCAAAGGAAAACATAAATAAAACCTTTATCTTGCATACAGGTTCAAACAAAGAATATAAACAATCCATTCAGCTGCGGGATCGCCACTCAGATTAAAACACGTTTACCTTAACACAGGTGTCCCACTGCAGGTGTAGCACCTCCACACACAGACAAACTATAAGACTACTGATCTCCATTTTAAGTTATGTACCACTCCCAAGGTTGGAGGATGTGAGCAGCCAGACCTGCCCATCTTTCCGGCTGCCCGTAAAACCCGGCCTTGACTCACCCTAGTAACTCTTAATACAAGGTGTGCTTGCGATTGCATCCAGGCTTGCATCACAAAGGATAAGAACCTTTGTGATACATACCTACCATCGACTCTATATCTGGCAGCCATCTTACACTATCAATTTCTGGGTGATTTTTTAAAGTATGTTTAGGGTCATTGTCCTGCTGGAAGACCCATGACATAGGATGCAGACCCAGCTTTGTGACACTAGGCACTACATTGCGACTCAAAAATCCTTTTTTAAGATTTCATGATGCCTTGCACACAATCAAGGCACCCAGCAGCAAATATAATCCCAAAACATCTTTGAACGCCCATTATATTTGACTCTAGATACTGTGTTCTTTTCTTTGTAGGCATCATTCCATTTTCGATAAACCTCATCTGTCCAAAAGATACTTTCCCAGAAGTATTTTGGCTTACTCATGTACATTTTGTCAAACTGCAGTCTAGCTTTTTTATGTCTGTGTGTCAGCAGTGGGATTCTTCTGGGTTTCTTGCCATAGCATTTCATTTCATTTTGAATGTCTTTTGAACTTGATTAGAGCTGCTTATCCATCATCTAGACTATCCTGTGCTGCAATTTTTCTTTGTCATCCATGTCCAGGGAGATTAGCTACAGTGCAAGTTGTATACTTCTTGATTATGTTGTGCACCGTGGACAAATGAACATCAAGATCTCTGGAGATAAACTTGTAACCTTGAGCTTGTTGATATTTTCCAACAATTTTGGTTCTCAAATCTTCAGGCAGTTCTCTTCTCCTTCTGTTCCCCATGCTTAGTGTGACACACAGACACAAAATGCAAAGATTGAGTCAACATCTTCCCTTTTCATCTGGTTTCAAGTGTGATTCTCATATTGCCCATACCTGTTACTTTCCACAAGTGAGTTTGAACAAGCTTCAAATGCTTGAAACAAAGTTGTTTATCCCCAATTTTGGAAAGGTGGCAACAATTTTGTCAAGCCTATTTAGGGGGTTGTATGAAATGATATCCAATTTGCCTTTTTTTCTCTGATTTTTTTTTTTGTGTTGTTCCAATACACGCAAAGGATATAAACATATGTATAACACAATGTGTAATTGGAATCATTTTATGGGAGAAATACTTCATTTTCTGAAACAATTTTAAGAGTGCCAACACTTTCGGCCATGACTGTACACCCATTGGTAGTAGTAAAGGTGGTACTCAATACTTCAGTGACTTTGAGCATGGCATTATTCAAAGATGTTACCTGAATCACAAGTCCATTTGTAACATCTGAGCTGCTAGATTTGCCACGAACAACTATAAAAGCCCCCATACACATTAGACTACTTTTGATCACATCAATATTGACTGTTTCAGTCGACTGTGTAAAGCCCCCTTCACATGTCTGTGAAAAACGATCGTGTTTTGCACAGCCGTATGAAGGTACATATGGCCCATCAATGGGTCCTGATTTTGGCACACATGTGCTATCCATGTGACATCCAGATAGCACACAAACTTCTATACTTACCTGTCTATGGTGCTGCTGCTTCCGGGCCATGGTGCAGTGAATATGCAATGAGGATAATGAGCGGGACCCAGAAGCAAGTGCCAGCAGTGCCGAAGACAACAGGGCTGGAGACAGGTGAGTATAGAAAATAATTTTATTACAAAGACGTGTTTTGTCCAGTACGTGTCACACTGATGTCACACGGATCACATCAGTGTGTGATCTGTGTGACATCAATGCTGCCAGAGAAAAACAGACTTGTCTCCGTGCAGAATATATAGATACACGGTCCTTGTGAAAACACTGATGTGTGCACAGACCCATTAATTTTAATGGGTCTGCATATTTCTGTGTCTCTGTTATGTATGAAAATGGACGTAATAAATACTGGAATCACTGATGTGTCAAGGAGGCCTAATGTGCATGAGGGTACCTGACAGATGACTGTCGGAGAAGATACGTATTTGGCATTTCCAATTTCAAAATTCTGATCCATTTGTTCTCTACAGATATGCTACTACCAAAGATATTTGGCAGTGGCTCTGTCATACAGAACACAGGAGCGTTCGGCTAAGTGAGTGCTTCTATGTGTGAGACAGTCTGGTGAGATAACTAACTGTAGCGATGTAAAGTGTGTGGAGAGCTTTAGGTAAATTATTGTTAAGTGAAAGTGTTTTTAACCCCTTCACGATTATAGTATGTGTACATCCTAGGTCACCTACCACGGTTACCGCGGGCTTGCGTGGCGAGCCCGCAGTCATCTTTGCATATGTCTACTCATCTGATTAGCAGACATGTGCGGCTAACAGGCGCAGGTGGATCGGAGATCCACCTTTTGCCTGTTAACCCCTTAGATTGCGATGCCAAACTCTAAGCGCAATCTAAAGTGCTCCGGTGGGGTTTGCGCTGTTCCTCGATGCCATCGGCGGCCCAATGACTTGATCAAGGGGTGCCAATATGTTGCCATGATGCGTGGGGTGAGATGCTGACCCCTGTCGCTGCCATGACGTGTTTACTGTGAATCCTTGCAGAGCGCCAGCACTCACAGTAACACAGCATTTCTTCTGATCAGAGTAATGCTGAAGCATCGCTTTGATCAGGAGAAATGATCAGACTGTGCAGTCATAAAGTCCCCTAGATTAACTAGTAAAATCAGTGTAAAAGGTTAAAAAAAAATTTTTTAAATATTAAAAAATAAAAAAACCTAAAAGTTCAAATGACGAATAAAACAATAATAATAATAATAATAATTAATAAAAAAACCCCACATATTTGGTATTGCCGCTTTCAGAAATGCCCAATCTATCAAACTATAGAGTCAACTAATCTGACCGGTAAACAGCCTAGCGAGAAAAAATTCCAAAAGACAAAATTACGTTTTTTTTTTGGTCGCTGGAAAATTGCATTAAAATGCAATAACATGAACTAAAATAACATCACAGTAGAGGAGATAACGAGAACAATTGGGGACCTTAACAACAACAAGGCACTGGGACCTGACGGTTTTACTAGGGAATTTTACAAGGCTATGAAGGATATGATCTCGCCGGATCTTACGGCTGTATTTAATGCATTCCTGGAAGAAAGGGAAATTCCTAAAAATTCTAACGTAGCATATATCAAATTATTCCCCAAGGGGTCCAAAGACCTAGATGAACCCTCTAGTTATAGGCCCATATCGCTTATAAACCAGGATTTAAAAATAATGTCCAAGATCATGGCTAACAGACAGGCCATGATTCTACCGAGGATAATTACAGAACACCAGGTGAGGTTTATTAAAGGGAGAAATGCTGTCACTAACATCCGGAAGAGAATTCTAGTGTTAGACGCGGTGAGAATAGAATGTATTGGGAAAGGGGCAAAACCAGCCCTAGTTACTCTTGACGCTGAAAAAGCGTTCGATAATGTAAACTGGAGCTGGTTAGATAAGGTAATGGAGGCCATAGGATTAGTAAGCAAAATGAGACTTTATATCAGAACTCTATATGCCAATTCGGGAGCTAGGATACACACTCCGGGCTTTTTATCAGACATGTTCCCTTTGATGAAGGGAAAAAGACAATGTTGCCCGCTATCGTCCCTCCTATTTAACCTGGCAATTGAACCTTTATCAAGAATTTTACAGGGACAGAACAGCTTTAAAGGGATCAAGATAAGGGAAATGGAAATAAAGATAGCGCTTTTTGCTGATGACTTTATACTTTATATGGGGGACCCCAGTGCAGATTTGCAACAGACTCTTGCCTTGATTCAGAAATTTGGACTAATATCGGGATTTAAGCTAAACAAGAAAAAGTGTATCAAGGTGAAGACTGGAGGAAAACGGGTTTAAAACCGTGCTAGGAAACCACGAGCATGGATGTAAATGAAAATTATTCTTTTATTTAGATCATTCCAACGCGTTTCCTAGCGCGGTTTTAAACCCATTTTCCTCCAGTCTTCACCTTGATACCCTTTGCTCGGACACGGGGCCGCTGCTGGACCACCAAAGCACTCATCCACGTTTTCAAAGGGGTTGTGACTGGCACAACCCAGCCAGGTGAGTGCTTTACTCTTTTTCCCTCTGCCCTGTAAATCGGGGAAGACCCTATTGCGCCTTTCTCTCCCACTACAGCTTCTTCCAAACAAGAAAAAGTGCGAGATCATGTTTCTGAGAGGGCCTCATGGACCAACAGGGGGAAACGCAAGGGAGGGTTGTTTCTGTGGCATCCCTATAGCACAGACTTCAATTAAATACCTGGGAATACATATAGGGAGAACGGTGGAATCGATCTATAAGCTAAATTATGGCCCGTTAATTGTTACGAGGGGGACCCGGGGAAGCGTGCCAAGATGGGGAATGGACAGCTTCCGCCGGTCAAGGTCCACTGTGCGGTGTAAGGGACCGCTGCTATGGTGGGTGAAAAGTAGCAGGCACCTCACGCGTGGCCAGTGCGTCTTTGACGAACCCTGCCAGGCCCTCCCAGAACACAGGGACAAGGACCTTATCGGGCCAGTCCAGCTCTGCGGCAAGTGTCCTAAAGTGTACGGCAAAGTCCCCGACTGAAGCGGACCCTTGCCGAAGTCGTAGGAGGCGCAGCGCGGAGTCGTGGGTGACTTGAGGCCCGAGGAACACCATTCTCATGGCCCCAAGATAAGATGCTAAGTTACTCACCACCCGATCTCCGCGCTCCCACAACGGCGTGGACCACTTCAGCGCTCTCCCTGTGAGCAGGGACTGGACGAAGGCTACCTTCGCCTTCTCGGTAGCGTAAAGAGTCGCGGACAGCTCTAAGTAGGTGGTAACTTGGTTTATAAACCCACGGCACTCAGAGCTGTCCCCGCTAAAGCGCTCTGGAAGCGCAAGGCGAGGAGACCTTCCGCCCAATAGCACAGCCTGGGTAGCCGCCTGGGTGGCGACTGTCGTCAGAGCAGTCTTGTCGGAGGAAGACTGCTCCACTGCTGCCAAACGTGATTCCAACTGCTGCACATAACGCAGCAACTGCTGCTGCTCTTCAGCCATAGCCAGACCTTTGGCGCGACCGTAATGTTACGAGGGGGACCCGGGGAAGCGTGCCAAGATGGAGAATGGACAGCTTCCGCCGGTCAAGGTCCACTGTGCGGTGTAAGGTACCGCTGCTATGGTGGGTGAAGAGTGAGCGGGTTGCTGCTAGCGCTCGTCTGGAATGTCACAGATGATCTATGTACACCGGTCTGCCCTAACCCGTGTGGGTTGTATGGCAGGGATCACACGGCTCGGTGTACCTGTTGCACGGGGAAGCACAGAGGTGCCCACGCACGTGTTCCAGTGGAAGTCACGAGAATATGGCACGAGGGTAGCACAGAGGTGCCCACGCACGTGTGCTTTCAATAACCAGGTGAGTCCAGTGGAGACTCGAGGAGCTCACCTGGGACAGGAACACGGCCTGTAGAAGGAGCTACTGCCGCAGCAGCAAGGCAGGGACACGGCCTGCAAACCAGGTGCTGCCTAAGCAGCAAGGGCCAAGCCCACAGAAGAAGATAATGCCTGAGCAGTGGGCGTGGCAGCACGCTGCCAGACATCCAAACATAGAAGGACGGTCGCGCGCCGCCATGATGGCAGGAGGAGCTTTTAAGGAGGTGTAGCTCCAGCCAAGGGCGGGCGCGAGGCGGAGATGACGGACTTGACCCAATCAGGATCCACGACATCCCAGCCTGGCCAGTCAGGATTCACCACGTCACCAGCCTTGTCATCAAGCCGTGTGACGTCAGTGGGCGAATCAGGATCCACCAAGCATAGCACATGCTCACCCTCTTGCCTCTGGGAAATAGAGGCGGGATCCTCGGTCTCACAATGTGTAGAGATAACGGGAGTCTCACTGCTTCCCTGAGCAGCAAATCTCTGCACAATGCGCAACCTCACAGACCTTCGAGGCTGCTGAGCAGTAGGAGCTGTGGCAGGCAAGGAATGGGAGACCGCCTCATTTCTTGCAACAGGAGTACCACTAGGTGTCACCCTTGTGCTGCCTCTCTGAGGAGGTTTCTCCTGCACTCTGCGCAGTCTGGCAGACCTTCGGCGCTGCGGAGCAGGAGCGCTCGTGGCAGGCAAGGAGACTGTCTCATTCCTTGCCACAGGAGAGCCACGAGGTGTAACATTACCCCCCCGTCTAGGCCCCCCCCCTGCCCGTGCTCGAAGGCTGCTATCAAACCCGGGGCGTGGATATGATCCTCCAATTCCCAGGATCTATGCTCCGGACCACGGCCGACCCACTCCACGAGGTAGTACCTCCTGCCCCGTATAACTTTTGTCTCCACAAGCTTCGCCACCTCAGAGTCGTCGGGCGGGGAGTCAGTTTGAGGCGTCAGGGACCCCGAGAACTTATTAAGCCGTACGGGTTTCAGGAGGGACACGTGAAAGGTGTTGGCTATAGCCCAGCGTGGAGGGAGCTGGAGTCGGTATGCCACCGGGTTCACCTGCTCTAGCACTTTAAACGGACCCAGGTACCTAGGGGCGAACTTGGCTGCCTGTACCCGTAGGTTAACATTCTTAGAGGACAGCCACACTAGGTCACCAGGGGCGAAGGATGGTGCAGGGCGGCGACGCTCATCAGCCGTTGTCACCATCCGGTCTTTAGCCCTCTTAAGGGCCTCTTGGGTGTTATCCCAGATCTCCCGGGCCTCGATCGCCCAATCCTCCACTCTAGGATCGGGTGACGTAATGGGCATCGGAACCGGGATTCTGGGATGTTGTCCGTTATTGAGCAGGAACGGAGTCTGACCAGAGGATTCATGGACCGAATTATTAATGGCAAATTCGGCCCAAGGAAGGAGGTTAGCCCAGTTGTCGTGGTGCGCGGAGATAAAATGGCGGAGGTAAGTTACCAAGGTCTGATTGGTCCTCTCTACCAGTCCATTGGTTTCGGGATGGTATGCGGAGGAGATGTTCAGCTCTATCTGCAGGAGCTTACAGAGCTCTCTCCAGAAGCGAGACGCGAACTGGGGACCCCGGTCGCTCACCACCTTGTCAGGCATGCCATGCAGCCTAAATACATGCCTAATGAATAAGGTGGCGAGAGCACGTGACGTCGGGAGTCGTGGGAGAGGCACCAAGTGGACCATTTTAGAGAAGTGATCCGTGATGACCCATACGACCTTGTGACCTGCTGACTTGGGCAGATCTCCCAGGAAGTCCATTCCCACCACTTCCCAGGGACGATCCGGCACTGGCAGTGGGTGAAGAAGACCTGCCGGTCTCTGCCGGGACGGCTTATTCCGTGCACACGACATACAGGCTCCCACATACTCCTGTATGTCCTGGGGTAGTCTTGGCCACCAATAGTGCCTAGTCACAAGGTCTCTGGTCCTTTTGACCCCAAAGTGACCCCCGACCTTGGAGGCATGGGCCCACGATAGCACCTCATTCCGTAGTTCAGGGGGAACGAGGGTCTTGCCAGGTGGCACCTGGTCCAAAGAAGTGGGAGTGACCATCCTCAAGCTGTCCGGGGGTAGTATAAGACGAGGCTCCTCCTCGTCCTCCTCCAACACAACCATACAACGTGACAAGGCATCGGCCCGTACGTTCTTCTCACCGGCCAGGTGGCGGATAATAAAGCGGAACCGGGAGAAGAACAAGGACCAACGGGCCTGCCTTGGGTTCAGGCGTTGTGCTGTCTGGAGGTATGTGAGATTTTTATGGTCGGAAAATACTTCAAATGGATGCTTCGCACCCTCCAGGAGATGCCGCCATTCCTGGAATGCTAGTTTCATCGCCAGTAACTCCCTATCCCCTATGGAGTAGTTCCTCTCGGCCGGAGAAAAGGTCTTGGAGAAAAAGAAACAAGGATGCTTCCTTCCTCGTTCGTCTTTCTGGTACAGGACTGCACCAGCACCGACCGAAGAGGCGTCTACCTCTAGTAGAAAGGGTTTGGAGATGTCTGGACGATGAAGGATGGGAGCTCTGGAGAAGTAAGTTTTGAGAGTGTGAAATGCCTCTACCGTTTCCCGTGTCCATGCTTTGGGATTAGCGCCCTTGCGGGTAAGGGCAATGATGGGTGCTGCCACCGTCGAGAAGTTGGGAATGAACTGGCGATAATAATTTATAAACCCCAAGAATCGCTGGATCGCTTTCAGCGAGCGGGGCTCAGGCCATTTCATCACTGTCTCCAACTTCCCCGGATCCATTGCTAACCCCTGACTGGACACGATATAGCCCAGGAACGGCAAGGATTCACGTTCAAAAACGCACTTTTCTAGCTTAGCATATAACGAATGAGTGCGGAGCCTCTTAAGTACTCGGATGACATCCCTCCGATGGGTGGCAAGATCGGGGGAGAAGATAAGGATATCATCCAGGTATGCAACCACGGAAAGATACAAATCCCGGAAAACATCATTCACAAAGTCTTGAAATACGGTGGGGGCATTGCAGAGTCCGAAGGGCATTACGAGATACTCGTAGTGACCGTCCCTGGTGTTGAAGGCGGTCTTCCACTCATCGCCCTCTCGGACTCGCACTAGATTATACGCCCCGCGTAGATCCAGCTTCGTGAAGATCTTTGCCCCGCGGAATCGATCAAATAACTCCGTAATGAGGGGCAAAGGGTATTTGTTTTTGATCGTGATTGCATTTAATCCCCTGTAATCGATACAGGGGCGTAGATCCCCTTCCTTCTTTTGCACGAAGAAGAACCCCACACCGGCCGGTGAAATAGACTTGCGAATGAACCCTTTTGCCAGGCTGTCCTGAATATATTTGGACATAGCCTCCGTCTCTGGAGCAGAGAGGGGATACACTCTGCCCCTAGGGGGCTCGGAGCCTGGCTTCAGGTCTATTCGGCAATCGTATGGCCGGTGGGGAGGAAGGGTATCTGCGGCCCTCTTGGAGAAGACGTCCCTGTAGGCCTCATAAGGTGTCGGTAAACCTGGCTCCCCTGTATTCCCTGAGGACCCAACCGACCTAATGGTAGCGGGTGGTTCGGTAGTCACGAGGTGCTCCCTACAGGATCCTGCCCATGATGAGATCTCCCCTGTTGCCCAGTTGAGTATAGGAGCATGCTGTCTCAACCAGGGGAGGCCCAGTAGGATCTCATCCGTCCCCCCTGGAAGCACCAGGAAGGACACCTGCTCATGGTGTCCTGGTGGTACTTCCATCCTGAGAGGGATGGTGATCTGGGTGATGGGATCGACTAGTAGGGACCCGTTGACTACCCGAACCCTGAGTGGCTTGGGTAAGAGAACCAGGGGAACTGAGTATCGGGTTGCCAGGGAGGTCGAAATGAAATTGCCATCAGCGCCTGAGTCCAGGCAGGCCAGAGCAGAGAAGAGAGTAGTGCCAAACTGCAACTGGGCGCTGATAGTCAACCTAGAGGGAGAAGCAGCGTCTAGTAACCCCCCTCTAATGGAAACTAGACGCTGTCTTTTCCCGACGGTTTGGGACATCGGGTAGCTATGTGTCCCCTCTGCCCACAGGAAAAGCAGATGACACCAGACCGAGAACCTGGGGTAGAGGAGACCGCTTTGGACACCTCCATTGACTCCACGGAGTCGCATACAGAGCTGGCTGGGAGACCTGTCTGGTGGAATACGGGAGCCAGACGCTTTTTAGGCCGTGAGGACGTGGGTGCTGAAGAGACCTCGAGCCTCCGCTCCGCCTGGCGGATGTCTATGCGAGAGGCAACCACAATCAAGGACTCTAAAGTAGCAGGCACCTCACGCGTGGCCAGTGCGTCTTTGACGAACCCTGCCAGGCCCTCCCAGAACACAGGGACAAGGACCTTATCGGGCCAGTCCAGCTCTGCGGCAAGTGTCCTAAAGTGTACGGCAAAGTCCCCGACTGAAGCGGACCCTTGCCGAAGTCGTAGGAGGCGCAGCGCGGAGTCGTGGGTGACTTGAGGCCTGAGGAACACCATTCTCATGGCCCCAAGATAAGATGCTAAGTTACTCACCACCCGATCTCCGCGCTCCCACAACGGCGTGGACCACTTCAGCGCTCTCCCTGTGAGCAGGAACTGGACGAAGGCTACCTTCGCCTTCTCGGTAGCGTAAAGAGTCGCGGACAGCTCTAAGTAGGTGGTAACTTGGTTTATAAACCCACGGCACTCAGAGCTGTCCCCGCTAAAGCGCTCTGGAAGCGCAAGGCGAGGAGACCTTCCGCCCAATAGCACAGCCTGGGTAGCCGCCTGGGTGGCGACTGTCGTCAGAGCAGTCTTGTCGGAGGAAGACTGCTCCACTGCTGCCAAACGTGATTCCAACTGCTGCACATAACGCAGCAACTGCTGCTGCTCTTCAGCCATAGCCAGACCTTTGGCGCGACCGTAATGTTACGAGGGGGACCCGGGGAAGCGTGCCAAGATGGAGAATGGACAGCTTCCGCCGGTCAAGGTCCACTGTGCGGTGTAAGGTACCGCTGCTATGGTGGGTGAAGAGTGAGCGGGTTGCTGCTAGCGCTCGTCTGGAATGTCACAGATGATCTATGTACACCGGTCTGCCCTAACCCGTGTGGGTTGTATGGCAGGGATCACACGGCTCGGTGTACCTGTTGCACGGGGAAGCACAGAGGTGCCCACGCACGTGTGCCAGTGGAAGTCACGAGAATATGGCACGAGGGTAGCACAGAGGTGCCCACGCACGTGTGCTTTCAATAACCAGGTGAGTCCAGTGGAGACTCGAGGAGCTCACCTGGGACAGGAACACGGCCTGTAGAAGGAGCTACGGCCGGAGCAGCAAGGCAGGGACACGGCCTGCAAACCAGGTGCTGCCTAAGCAGCAAGGGCCAAGCCCACAGAAGAAGATAATGCCTGAGCAGTGGCGTGGCAGCACGCTGCCAGACATCCAAACATAGAAGGACAGTCGCGCGCCGCCATGATGGCAGGAGGAGCTTTTAAGGAGGTGTAGCTCCAGCCAAGGGCGGGCGCGAGGCGGAGATGACGGACTTGACCCAATCAGGATCCACGACATCCCAGCCTGGCCAGTCAGGATTCACCACGTCACCAGCCTTGTCATCAAGCCGTGTGACGTCAGTGGGCGAATCAGGATCCACCAAGCATAGCACATGCTCACCCTCTTGCCTCTGGGAAATAGAGGCGGGATCCTCGGTCTCACAATGTGTAGAGATAACGGGAGTCTCACTGCTTCCCTGAGCAGCAAATCTCTGCACATTGCGCAACCTCACAGACCTTCGAGGCTGCTGAGCAGGAGGAGCTGTGGCAGGCAAGGAATGGGAGACCGCCTCATTTCTTGCAACAGGAGTACCACTAGGTGTCACCCTTGTGCTGCCTCTCTGAGGAGGTTTCTCCTGCACTCTGCGCAGTCTGGCAGACCTTCGGCGCTGCGGAGCAGGAGCGCTCGTGGCAGGCAAGGAGACTGTCTCATTCCTTGCCACAGGAGAGCCACGAGGTGTAACAGTTAATAAGGAAAATTATAACACAAATTAAGGGATTGAAGGGTCTGCCCCTACCACTTATGGCAAGATGTCACCTGATAAAAATTATGAGCTTTCCGAGAGTACTATATCCATTCCAGATAATCCCGTTATTACTAAAACTAAAGGAAGTGAATAGACAGAACTCTGCATATGCAGATTTTGTATGGAGAGGAAGGAAACCCAGAATAAAATTGCGTACACTGATGAAGTCAGCGGAGGAGGGAGGACTTAGCTTCCCAGATGTTCGGAGATATAATCTGGTGTGTATAATGAGGCATGTGTTGGATTGGATGAGAGGAACGAGTAGGCACTCAGATTATGGTATGGAAGCTAACTATGCATCACCATGGGACTTGACGTCCATTCTACACTCCCCATTGTCCAAGGTGGAAGGGAACATAAGGCACTCAATCATATTCCGAGACACTATGTTAACCTGGAAATCGGTGAGAAAGAAGCTGGGGCTTTCATGGAAAGTATCTAAGTACTTGAACCCCTGGGCATCTCCAAACTTCCCCTTGGGAAGAGAAAATAAGCTGTTTATTAGTTGGAAAGAGAAGGGCATTAGGACGGTGAAAGACGTTATGAATGTGGAGGAGAGAAGGTGGATGACAGGCAAAGAAGTGCTGTATAAGTATGACCTCAAAAGCTCCCATACATCATCCAATATGAACAATTAAAATATGGGGTGCTTGGGGATCTGAGTGAGCTTGAAAAGGAAATTGAACAGAAGTATGATTGATTAACTTATGGAAGGTGATGCAGCAAGTGTCAATGTCTCTCATATCTACTGAATATTTCGGGGGTGCTTATATCTAGGGAAGATAGCCGTACCCTAACAGCTTGGGGGAAACAACTGAAAGGACAGGAAGTGGTGGTTACCATACTGAAGGGTTGGGTACAAGTGCGGAAACATGTCACTAATGAGAGATGGAGGGACACTCAATTTAGAATCTTACATAGGGCTATCTTGGGATTCAATATACCAGGAAGAGACATGTGATGCCCTAAGTGTCAAGAAGAGAAAACAGATATGTTACATGGATTATGGGAATGTAAGAAAATTCAGGGGTTTTGGAATCAAGTTAGGGAATTTGTTCGGGCAACATGGGGAATTTCTAGTGATTTAGAGTTAATGGTGTGGATTTTTCACTCCTTTGAGAAAGGAGTAAGAGGGGGTCCGGACACGCAGGGACAGAAGAAATTTGCAATACTTCATGACATAGCAAAACGATGTATTTTAAAACACTGGATACACAGAGAGAGCCCATCCACGAAGGAAGTCATCGACGAACTACATAACCTATTGAGACTAGAGAAAATGGCAGCAGAAAGGGACAAAAACAGGTTGACAGGCAAGTTTTTTGGGAGATGGAGAAACTTTATTGAATGCCAATTTACTCAGGAAGAAATAAATAATGTGATGACACCTTTTACGCACTCAGAGTTAGAGATGAGCGAACCGGTCGCGGTTCGGCTCGAGGTTGGTTCGCCGAACGGACCTCCCGTTCGAGTTCGGTTCGTCGAACGTTCGACGAACCGAACTCGAACTGCATAGGAAACAATGGCAGGCAATCACAAACACAGAAAAACACCTAGAAAACACCCTCAAAGGTGTCCTAAAGGTGACAAACAACTCAAACACATTGGAAAGTGACAAGGACATATACTCATGCGAAAACAAAACAGCTGGACAAGGAAAAAGAGGAGGACACACAGATATAGGCATGGCACGCCCTTCTAAAATCATGTAAAACACCGCAAGGTGACTCCAAGCGGAGTCTCCCTTTTTTCCAAAAATTGGGCCACACACACACCCACCCCTTCAGTGGTAGCACTTGTGCCCCAGTTGCACACTTCACAGCTACATTTGCATCAAGCACATTGAAAAATACGCCATAATTAACCGTCCCCAGGATGACACCAGGGTAGGTAGCTAAGTCTTTCCTGATCCCAGCTCTGTTCATCTTGGCTTCTTTTAAAAACACATCAAGCAAGGGTTACTCCAAGCGGAGTCTCCCTTTTTTCCAAAAATTGGGCCCCACACACACCCACCCCTTCAGTGGCAGCAGTTGTGCCCTAGTTGTACACTTCACAGCTACATTTGCATCAAGCACATTGAAAAATACGCCATAATTAACCGTCCCCAGGATGACACCAGGGTAGGTAGCTAAGTCTTTCCTGATCCCAGCTCTGTTCATCTTGGCTTCTTTTAAAAACACATCAAGCAAGGGTTACTCCAAGCGGAGTCTCCCTTTTTTCCAAAAATTGGGCCCCACACACACCCACCCCTTCAGTGGCAGCAGTTGTGCCCTAGTTGTACACTTCACAGCTACATTTGCATCAAGCACATTCAAAAATACGCCATTCTTATCCATCCCCAGGATGACACCGGGGTAGGTAGCAAAGTCTTTGCTGACCCATGACTTGTTCATCTTGGCTTCTTTTAAAAACAATGTAAGCAAGGGTTACTCCAAGCGGAGTCTCCCTTTTTTCCAAAAATTGGGCCCCACACACCCACCCATTCAGTGGCAGCAGTTGTGCCCCAGTTGTACACTTCACAGCTAGATTTGCATCAAGCACATTCAAAAATACGCCATTCTTATCCATCCCCAGGATGACACCGGGGTAGGTAGCAAAGTCTTTGCTGACCCATGACTTGTTCATCTTGGCTTCTTTTAAAAACAATGTAAGCAAGGGTTACTCCAAGCGGAGTCTCCCTTTTTTCCAAAAATTGGGCCCCACACACCCACCCATTCAGTGGCAGCAGTTGTGCCCTAGTTGTACACTTCACAGCTACATTTGCATCAACACATTCAAAAATACGCCATTCTTATCCATCCCCAGGATGACACCGGGGTAGGTAGCAAAGTCTTTGCTGACCCATGACTTGTTCATCTTGGCTTCTTTTAAAAACAATGTAAGCAAGGGTTACTCCAAGCGGAGTCTCCCTTTTTTCCAAAAATTGGGCCCCACACACACGCACCCCTTCAGTGGCAGCAGTTGTGCCCTAGTTGTACACTTCACAGCTACATTTGCATCAAGCACATTCAAAAATACGCCATTCTTATCCGTCCCCAGGATGACACCGGGGTAGGTAGCAAAGTCTTTCCTGATCCCAGCTCTGTTCATCTTGGCTTCTTTTAAAAACACATCAAGCAAGGGTTACTCCAAGCGGAGTCTCCCTTTTTTTCCAAAAATTGGGCCCCACACACCCACCCATTCAGTGGCAGCAGTTGTGCCCCAGTTGTACACTTCACAGCTACATTTGCATCAAGCACATTCAAAAATACGCCATTCTTATCCGTCCCCAGGATGACACCGGGGTAGGTAGCAAAGTCTTTCCTGATCCCAGCTCTGTTCATCTTGGCTTCTTTTAAAAACACATCAAGCAAGGGTTACTCCAAGCGGAGTCTCCCTTTTTTTCCAAAAATTGGGCCCCACACACCCACCCATTCAGTGGCAGCAGTTGTGCCCCAGTTGTACACTTCACAGCTACATTTGCATCAAGCACATTCAAAAATACGCCATTCTTATCCGTCCCCAGGATGACACCGGGGTAGGTAGCAAAGTCTTTCCTGATCCCAGCTCTGTTCATCTTGGCTTCTTTTAAAAACACATCAAGCAAGGGTTACTCCAAGCGGAGTCTCCCTTTTTTTCCAAAAATTGGGCCCCACACACCCACCCATTCAGTGGCAGCAGTTGTGCCCTAGTTGTACACTTCACAGCTACATTTGCATCAAGCACATTCAAAAATACGCCATTCTTATCCATCCCCAGGATGACACCGGGGTAGGTAGCAAAGTCTTTGCTGACCCATGACTTGTTCATCTTGGCTTCTTTTAAAAACAATGTAAGCAAGGGTTACTCCAAGCGGAGTCTCCCTTTTTTCCAAAAATTGGGCCCCACACACCCACCCATTCAGTGGCAGCAGTTGTGCCCCAGTTGTACACTTCACAGCTAGATTTGCATCAAGCACATTCAAAAATACGTCATTCTTATCCGTCCCCAGGATGACACCGGGGTAGGTAGCAAAGTCTTTCCTGATCCCAGCTCTGTTCATCTTGGCTTCTTTTAAAAACAATGTAAGCAAGGGTTACTCCAAGCGGAGTCTCCCTTTTTTTCCAAAAATTGGGCCCCACACACCCACCCATTCAGTGGCAGCACTTGTGCCCTAGTTGTACACTTCACAGCTAGATTTGCATCAAGCACATTCCAAAATACGCCATAATTAACCGTCCCCAGGATGACACCAGGGTAGGTAGCAAAGTCTTTCCTGATCCCAGCTCTGTTCATCTTGGCTTCTTTTAAAAACAATGTAAGCAAGGGTTACTCCAAGCGGAGTCTCCCTTTTTTCCAAAAATTGGGCCCCACACACACCCACCCCTTCAGTGGCAGCAGTTGTGCCCTAGTTGTACACTTCACAGCTACATTTGCATCAAGCACATTCAAAAATACGCCATTCTTATCCGTCCCCAGGATGACACCGGGGTAGGTAGCAAAGTCTTTCCTGATCCCAGCTCTGTTCATCTTGGCTTCTTTTAAAAACACATCAAGCAAGGGTTACTCCAAGCGGAGTCTCCCTTTTTTTCCAAAAATTGGGCCCCACACACCCACCCATTCAGTGGCAGCAGTTGTGCCCCAGTTGTACACTTCACAGCTACATTTGCATCAAGCACATTCAAAAATACGCCATTCTTATCCGTCCCCAGGATGACACCGGGGTAGGTAGCAAAGTCTTTCCTGATCCCAGCTCTGTTCATCTTGGCTTCTTTTAAAAACACATCAAGCAAGGGTTACTCCAAGCGGAGTCTCCCTTTTTTTTCCAAAAATTGGGCCCCACACACCCACCCATTCAGTGGCAGCAGTTGTGCCCTAGTTGTACACTTCACAGCTACATTTGCATCAAGCACATTCAAAAATACGCCATTCTTATCCATCCCCAGGATGACACCGGGGTAGGTAGCAAAGTCTTTGCTGACCCATGACTTGTTCATCTTGGCTTCTTTTAAAAACAATGTAAGCAAGGGTTACTCCAAGCGGAGTCTCCCTTTTTTCCAAAAATTGGGCCCCACACACCCACCCATTCAGTGGCAGCAGTTGTGCCCCAGTTGTACACTTCACAGCTAGATTTGCATCAAGCACATTCAAAAATACGTCATTCTTATCCGTCCCCAGGATGACACCGGGGTAGGTAGCAAAGTCTTTCCTGATCCCAGCTCTGTTCATCTTGGCTTCTTTTAAAAACAATGTAAGCAAGGGTTACTCCAAGCGGAGTCTCCCTTTTTTTCCAAAAATTGGGCCCCACACACCCACCCATTCAGTGGCAGCACTTGTGCCCTAGTTGTACACTTCACAGCTAGATTTGCATCAAGCACATTCCAAAATACGCCATAATTAACCGTCCCCAGGATGACACCAGGGTAGGTAGCAAAGTCTTTCCTGATCCCAGCTCTGTTCATCTTGGCTTCTTTTAAAAACAATGTAAGCAAGGGTTACTCCAAGCGGAGTCTCCCTTTTTTTCCAAAAATTGGGCCCCACACACCCACCCATTCAGTGGCAGCACTTGTGCCCTAGTTGTACACTTCACAGCTAGATTTGCATCAAGCACATTCCAAAATACGCCATAATTAACCGTCCCCAGGATGACACCAGGGTAGGTAGCAAAGTCTTTCCTGATCCCAGCTCTGTTCATCTTGGCTTCTTTTAAAAACAATGTAAGCAAGGGTTACTCCAAGCGGAGTCTCCCTTTTTTTCCAAAAATTGGGCCCCACACACCCACCCATTCAGTGGCAGCAGTTGTGCCCTAGTTGTACACTTCACAGCTACATTTGCATCAAGCACATTCAAAAATACGCCATTCTTATCCATCCCCAGGATGACATCGGGGTAGGTAGCAAAGTCTTTGCTGACCCATGACTTGTTCATCTTGGCTTCTTTTAAAAACAATGTAAGCAAGGGTTACTCCAAGCGGAGTCTCCCTTTTTTCCAAAAATTGGGCCCCACACACCCACCCATTCAGTGGCAGCAGTTGTGCCCCAGTTGTACACTTCACAGCTAGATTTGCATCAAGCACATTCAAAAATACGTCATTCTTATCCGTCCCCAGGATGACACCGGGGTAGGTAGCAAAGTCTTTCCTGATCCCAGCTCTGTTCATCTTGGCTTCTTTTAAAAACAATGTAAGCAAGGGTTACTCCAAGCGGAGTCTCCCTTTTTTTCCAAAAATTGGGCCCCACACACCCACCCATTCAGTGGCAGCACTTGTGCCCTAGTTGTACACTTCACAGCTAGATTTGCATCAAGCACATTCCAAAATACGCCATAATTAACCGTCCCCAGGATGACACCAGGGTAGGTAGCAAAGTCTTTCCTGATCCCAGCTCTGTTCATCTTGGCTTCTTTTAAAAACAATGTAAGCAAGGGTTACTCCAAGCGGAGTCTCCCTTTTTTTCCAAAAATTGGGCCCCACACACCCACCCATTCAGTGGCAGCACTTGTGCCCTAGTTGTACACTTCACAGCTAGATTTGCATCAAGCACATTCCAAAATACGCCATAATTAACCGTCCCCAGGATGACACCAGGGTAGGTAGCAAAGTCTTTCCTGATCCCAGCTCTGTTCATCTTGGCTTCTTTTAAAAACAATGTAAGCAAGGGTTACTCCAAGCGGAGTCTCCCTTTTTTTCCAAAAATTGGGCCCCACACACCCACCCATTCAGTGGCAGCAGTTGTGCCCTAGTTGTACACTTCACAGCTACATTTGCATCAAGCACATTCAAAAATACGCCATTCTTATCCATCCCCAGGATGACACCGGGGTAGGTAGCAAAGTCTTTGCTGACCCATGACTTGTTCATCTTGGCTTCTTTTAAAAACAATGTAAGCAAGGGTTACTCCAAGCGGAGTCTCCCTTTTTTCCAAAAATTGGGCCCCACACACCCACCCATTCAGTGGCAGCAGTTGTGCCCCAGTTGTACACTTCACAGCTAGATTTGCATCAAGCACATTCAAAAATACGTCATTCTTATCCATCCCCAGGATGACACCGGGGTAGGTAGCAAAGTCTTTCCTGATCCCAGCTCTGTTCATCTTGGCTTCTTTTAAAAACAATGTAAGCAAGGGTTACTCCAAGCGGAGTCTCCCTTTTTTTCAAAAAATTGGGCCCCACACACCCACCCATTCAGTGGCAGCACTTGTGCCCTAGTTGTACACTTCACAGCTAGATTTGCATCAAGCACATTCCAAAATACGCCATAATTAACCGTCCCCAGGATGACACCAGGGTAGGTAGCAAAGTCTTTCCTGATCCCAGCTCTGTTCATCTTGGCTTCTTTTAAAAACAATGTAAGCAAGGGTTACTCCAAGCGGAGTCTCCCTTTTTTTCCAAAAATTGGGCCCCACACACCCACCCATTCAGTGGCAGCAGTTGTGCCCTAGTTGTACACTTCACAGCTACATTTGCATCAAGCACATTCAAAAATATGCCATTCTTATCCATCCCCAGGATGACACCGGGGTAGGTAGCAAAGTCTTTGCTGACCCATGACTTGTTCATCTTGGCTTCTTTTAAAAACAATGTAAGCAAGGGTTACTCCAAGCGGAGTCTCCCTTTTTTCCAAAAATTGGGCCCCACACACCCACCCATTCAGTGGCAGCAGTTGTGCCCCAGTTGTACACTTCACAGCTAGATTTGCATCAAGCACATTCAAAAATACGTCATTCTTATCCGTCCCCAGGATGACACCGGGGTAGGTAGCAAAGTCTTTCCTGATCCCAGCTCTGTTCATCTTGGCTTCTTTTAAAAACAATGTAAGCAAGGGTTACTCCAAGCGGAGTCTCCCTTTTTTTCAAAAAATTGGGCCCCACACACCCACCCATTCAGTGGCAGCACTTGTGCCCTAGTTGTACACTTCACAGCTAGATTTGCATCAAGCACATTCAAAATCCACAAGCATTTACTCTCCCCAGGATGACACAGGGGTTGTAAATTCCTTCTGGATCCATGACTTGTTCATTTTGATGAACGTCAGTCTGTCCACATTGTCACTGGACAGACGCGTGCGCTTATCTGTCAGCACACACCCAGCAGCACTGAAGACACGTTCAGAGACAACGCTGGCAGCTGGACACGACAAAATCTCCAAGGCGTAAGTTGCGAGCTCTGGCCATTTTTCTAGGTTTGAAGCCCAAAAGGAGCAAGGCTCCAGTTGCACAGTCATGGCATCGATGTTCATTTGGAGATACTCCTGTATCATCCTCTCCAGCCGTTGACTATGTGTCAGACTTGTTGTCTCTGGTGGCCTTGCAAAGGAGGGTCTAAAAAAATTATGAAAAGATTCCATAAAATTGCTGTTACCAGCACCAGATACGGTCCTACTGGTACGTGTAGACTGTTGAAGATGACGAGACCGTCCCATGTTTGTCAAGTTACAACTGGGAGATTCACTCCCTGCACCTGCACGGTTGTTTGGTGGAAAAGCAGATCTAAGATCGAGTAACAGCTTCTGCTGATACTCCTGCATACGTGCGTCCCTTTCTATGGCTGGAATTATGTCACAAAATTTGGACTTGTACCGGGGATCTAATAGTGTGGCAAGCCAGTAGTCATCATCACTTCTAATTTTGAGAATATGAGGGTCATGTTGGAGGTAGTGCAACAAGAAGGCACTCATGTGTCTTGCGCAGCCATGTGGACCAAGTCCACGCTGTGTTTGTGGCATAGAGGTGCTAACCGTTCTTTCTTCCTCTGACATCTCCCCCCAACCTCTTTCAACTGAAATTTGACCAAGGTCTCCCTCATCTGCTGAGTCTTCCATGTCCATGGACAGTTCGTCCTCCATTTCTTCATGTCCTCCTGCACCTTCCTCAACATCTCGCCAGCTACCATGCGCCCTTGTTGATCCCTGTACCCCATGCTCCCATGCCTGGCGCCTTGGTGATGATGAACGTCTGGACCTTGGTGATGTTGTTGTGTCTTGCGCATATGAATCCTCCTGTAGCTCATCCCCTTCCTGTTGTCCCACCCCCTGACTCCGAATAGTGTTTAGCGTGTGTTCCAGCATGTAAATGACTGGAATCGTCATGCTGATAATGGCATTGTCAGCGCTAAACATATTCGTCGCCATGTCGAAACTGTGCAGAAGGGTGCATAGGTCCTTGATCTGAGACCACTCCATCAGGGTGATCTGCCCCACCCCTGCATCTCGTTGGCCCAGGCTATACGTCATGACGTATTGCACCAGGGCACGGCGGTGCTGCCACAGTCGCTGTAACATGTGGAGAGTTGAATTCCAGCGTGTCGCCACATCGCATTTCAGGCGATGAACCGGCAGGCCGAAAGACTTCTGGAGCGATGCAAGTCGCTCAGCTGCGGCGCTTGAACGGCGGAAGTGAGCAGACAGTTTTCGTGCCCTGTTCAGAAGGCCATCTAGGCCGGGATACTGTGTTAAAAATTGCTGCACGACAAGGTTCAACACGTGAGCCATAGAAGGTACGTGTGTCACCTTGCCCAGGCGAAGGGCCGCACCCAGGTTTGCAGCATTGTCGCACACGGCCTTACCAGGCTGCAGGTTGAGTGGAGACAACCATTTATTAAACTCGGACCGCAGAGCTGACCACAACTCCTCAGCTGTGTGACTCTTATTCCCAAGACATGTCAAGCTAAAGACCGCCTGATGCCGTTGCGCTCTGCTGCCAGCATAGTAATGAGGGGTGCGTGATTCCTTCTGCGCAGTGAGAACGCTGGTGGCCTGACCAGGCAGGCTTGGGGCGGAGGTGGAGGACCCAGATGAGGTGGAGGATGCAGAAGCAGTGGCGGAACTTGGACAGACAGAGGATTGACACACAAGTCGTGGGGACGGCAAGACTTGTGCAGCAAACCCTTCACCATCTATCACCATAGTTACCCAGTGCCCAGTCAGCGACATGTAACGTCCCTGTCCATGCTTACTGGTCCAAGTATCGGTGGTGAAATGCACCCGTTCACACACAGAGTTTCTCAAGGAAGCGGTGATGTTGTGTGCGACATGCTGGTGTAGCGCGGGCACACCTTTCTTAGAGAAGTAGTGGCGACTAGGCATCTGGTACTGGGGCACAGCGACAGACATAAGGTCTCTAAAATCCTGTGTGTCCACTAGGCGGAAAGGCAGCATTTCGGTAGCCAACAGCTTACAGAGGGATAGAGTCAACCTCTTAGCTTTGTCATGGGTCGGAGGAAGTGGCCTTTTATTTGACCACATCTGAGGGACAGAGATCTGGCTGCTGTGTGTAGACGGTGTTGAGTAGGGTGTCCCTGGAAAAATGCAGGTTTGTGAGGAAAGTGCAGGCGGAGACATGATGTTGCCTTCATCCAACGTTGGTGCTATCGATGTCTGAGAGAGCTGTACACACTCACTTGTTTCCCCTTCCAAACCAACTGACGACCTTACAAGCAAACTGCCTGTTGCGGTTACAGTGGTGGAAGTTTTGCGTGGAAAAACAGGTGTGACAGCTGTCCCCACAGTCCTAGAAGATGAAGAGCGCGCGGATGCACTGGAAGGGGCGGGCGGTGGATGGTTCGCTCCGCTAGGCCGCATTGCAGCACGGTGAGCTTCCCACCGGGACTTATGATATTTAGTCATGTGACGATTCATGGAAGAAGTTGTCAAACTGCTGAGGTTTTGACCTCTACTAACAGAATCATGACAAATGTTACATATCACATGAGTTGGGCGATCTTTTTCGATGTGAAAAAAGGACCAGGCTAGGCAAGGCTTAGAGGCCATGCGACCTGTTGATCCACCCCGAATAATGCTCATAGGCAGAGTGGTGGCTGAGGATGCAGTTGTAGACGTGCTACCAGTGCTCCGACTCTGTCCAGGAAGGCGCAAGGTAACTTCGTCGTCGGTTGCATCCTCCTCCACCGCCTCTGTTGACCTCCTCGAGTGCCTGACTGGGGGTTGACAGTAGGTGGGATCTAGAACGTCATCATCAATTGTTGTGTTTGCACTCCCCTCCCCCTCAGACCGAGCCTCTTCTTGCCCTGACCGAATATTTAAGTTGTCATCCCAATCGGGTATCTGCGTCTCATCTTCATCAGTATGTTCCTCATTGTCTATAACCACAGGTGTTACAGTTTGTGACAAAGGGTCAACATTATGCTCAGAAACTTGGTCCTCACGGCCTGAATCAGAGTCACAAAGGTTCTGGGCATCACTGCAGACCATTTCCTGTTCTGTACTCACTGTAGCTTGGGAGCAGACCTCTGATTCCCAGGCTATAGTGTGACTGAACAGCTCTGCAGACTCAGCCATCTCAGTTCCACCATACTGTGCAGGGCTGATGGAGACTTCAGAGCTGGGAGAAATCAAGTGTGATTGGGATGACAACTCAGAGGACTGGTGTTTTTTGGATGCGGTACTTGAAGTGGCTGAGAGGGCACTTGTTGGACCACTTGAGATCCATTCAAGCATTTTCCTTTTTTGCCCATCATCTACCTTTGTTCCTCTTGTTCGTGTCCGTAAAAAAGGGAGCACATCGGATTGTCCACAATAAGTAGTAGACATCTTACTTTTGCTAGTAGATGGTCTATCTGCAGCAGATGATAATGGAGCTTTGCCACCTTCCCCACTGACAAAACCTTTTTTGCCTTTTCCACCACGCCTCTTCCCCTTTCCACCAGCATCTGTCATTTTGCCACTCATGTTGATTGCGACAAGATTGTGGACTGAAAATGTGGTAGTAAAAATTGAGAGGTGGTGAAGATTGCAGTGTTGGTCTAGCTTTATTAACAGCAGAATAATAAAGAATAAATATCCCTGACAATGTAACTTAGTTATAATTAGTTGGAGTGTGCAACGCAGGCAGATGCGTTCTGCAAATGTCTTGGCACTAGTGGGACTAAAGCAAAGTCCAATAGCCACGTATAGGATGCCACTAGGTACACTAAGTGTTTGCTAGTATAATGGCTTAGTTATAATTAGTTGGAGTGTGCAACGCAGGCAGATGCGCTCTGCAAATGTCTTGGCACTAGTGGGACTATAGCAAAGTCCAATAGCCACGTATAGGATGCCACTAGGTACACTGAGTGTGTGCTAGTATAATGGCTTAGTTATAATTAGTTGGAGTGTGCAACGCAGGCAGATGCGCTCTGCAAATGTCTTGGCACTAGTGGGACTATAGCAAAGTCCAATAGCCACGTATAGGATGCCACTAGGTACACTGAGTGTGTGCTAGTATAATGGCTTAGTTATAATTAGTTGGAGTGTGCAACGCAGGCAGATGCGCTCTGCAAATGTCTTGGCACTAGTGGGACTATAGCAAAGTCCAATAGCCACGTATAGGATGCCACTAGGTACACTGAGTGTGTGCTAGTATAATGGCTTAGTTATAATTAGTTGGAGTGTGCAACGCAGGCAGATGCGTTCTGCAAATGTCTTGGCACTAGTGGGACTAAAGCAAAGTCCAATAGCCACGTATAGGATGCCACTAGGTACACTAAGTGTTTGCTAGTATAATGGCTTAGTTATAATTAGTTGGAGTGTGCAACGCAGGCAGATGCGTTCTGCAAATGTCTTGGCACTAGTGGGACTATAGCAAAGTCCAATAGCCACGTATAGGATGCCACTAGGTACACTGAGTGTGTGCTAGTATAATGGCTTAGTTATAATTAGTTGGAGTGTGCAACGCAGGCAGATGCGCTCTGCAAATGTCTTGGCACTAGTGGGACTATAGCAAAGTCCAATAGCCACGTATAGGATGCCACTAGGTACACTGAGTGTGTGCTAGTATAATGGCTTAGTTATAATTAGTTGGAGTGTGCAACGCAGGCAGATGCGTTCTGCAAATGTCTTGGCACTAGTGGGACTAAAGCAAAGTCCAATAGCCACGTATAGGATGCCACTAGGTACACTGAGTGTGTGCTAGTATAATGGCTTAGTTATAATTAGTTAGAGTGTGCAACGCAGGCAGATGCGCTCTGCAAATGTCTTGGCACTAGTGGGACTATAGCAAAGTCCAATAGCCACGTATAGGATGCCACTAGGTACACTAAGTGTTTGCTAGTATAATGGCTTAGTTATAATTAGTTGGAGTGTGCAACGCAGGCAGATGCGCTCTGCAAATGTCTTGGCACTAGTGGGACTATAGCAAAGTCCAATAGCCACGTATAGGATGCCACTAGGTACACTGAGTGTGTGCTAGTATAATGGCTTAGTTATAATTAGTTGGAGTGTGCAACGCAGGCAGATGCGTTCTGCAAATGTCTTGGCACTAGTGGGACTAAAGCAAAGTCCAATAGCCACGTATAGGATGCCACTAGGTACACTAAGTGTTTGCTAGTATAATGGCTTAGTTATAATTAGTTGGAGTGTGCAACGCAGGCAGATGCGTTCTGCAAATGTCTTGGCACTAGTGGGACTAAAGCAAAGTCCAATAGCCACGTATAGGATGCCACTAGGTACACTAAGTGTTTGCTAGTATAATGGCTTAGTTATAATTAGTTGGAGTGTGCAACGCAGGCAGAGGCGCTCTGCAAATGTCTTGGCACTAGTGGGACTATAGCAAAGTCCAATAGCCACGTATAGGATGCCACTAGGTACACTGAGTGTTTGCTAGTATAATGGCTTAGTTATAATTAGTTGTAGTGTGCAATGCAGGCAGACGTGCTCTGCAAATGTCTTTGCACTAGTGGGACTATAGCAAAGTCCAATAGCCACAGATAGGATGCCACTAGGTACACTGAGTGTTTGCTAGTATAATGGCTTAGTTATGAGTTGGAGTGTGCAGAGGACAAGAGGGTACAGTGGCAGGATTGTGGTGCTCTGAGTAGAGGAATGGAAGCCTGCCTTTCTATTCCCTCCTAATGGTGAAATGCAGGGAGGAAATCCCTGACCTTGGCTGCACAGACGCTGGCGCTGTTTTCAGGACCTGTCACCTTAACTCTGACCCTGCCGGTTTGAGCCCTTAAAAGGACTGCTATAAAGTGCTCTCCCTATGCTGTCTAACGCTGTGTATGCAGCGCATACAGCTGTATCGGCTATAGGACTCAGGATGACGGAGCTGCGACAGTGATGTCTGACACCCAAGACGCAGAAGGCAGATAATGGCGTCCGTGAAGAAAATGTCCGGTTTTATAATGCAGGGACATGTGACATGCAGATCCTATCACACATGCCGTTGCTTCTCTGGCTCAAAGTCCACTTAGCTGTGTGTGTGTCTGTGATTGGCTGACATGCTGGCCCGCCCCACAAGACGCGCGCGCTTAGGGAAGGAAGACAAGAAAAAAAAAAAAAAAATGGCGATCGCCATTATAGAAACAGCAGTGATCTGAAGGCGCTGTTCACGCACACTATACACTGAAATGTGATAATAGTTTGATTCACAGAGTGACTTACACTATTACAGCAGAAACCAAGCTATGATTTAGCTGTTTTTTGGCTGCTAGAACCGTTCTCGAACGTTTCTAGAACTATCGAGCTTTTGCAAAAAGCTCGAGTTCTAGTTCGATCTAGAACATGCCCCAAAATCACTCGAGCCTAGAACTGGAGAACCACGAACCACGAACCGCGCTCAACTCTACTCAGAGTGGTATCTCCTGAATGATATCCAAGACAACTTGGGTAAATTAAGAGTCATCCAGTAGTGGGTTGTGGAGAAAGGAGAAGATGAGTAGATAAGGGTATATCGAGACACGCCAGCAACTTTGGAAAAACTCAGGGTTGACACTGGTTTTAACGACCTAAATGACTTGTAATGTTTATGCTATTTCTTAAAATCTTTGTTTTGGTTCAACATGTATTATCGCTTACCAAAGATCAGTATGGAATTTTAGGATGGGGCAATATCCCCTATTATGTTTTATTCTGTCAGAGGAATGTTCTTCTTTTGTATACATGAAGGTCTTTGTTATGTTTATAAAAATTGAAAACATTTTTTATAAAAACGTTTGGAAAAAAAAATGCAATAACAGGCGATCAAAACATCGCATGCATGCAAAAATGGTATAATTAAAAAGGACAGCTTAATACACAAAAAATAAGCTGTCACTGAGCCACAGATGCTGAAATATGAGAATGCTGCGGGTCTTGGAAAATGGCGACAAAAGCGCTATTCTTTTTTGTTTTTGCTTTCAAACTTCTGAATTTGTTTCTACCATGCATGTAAAAGTAAACTATACATGATTGATATCTATGAACTTGTACTAACCTAGGAAATCATAATGCCAGATCACTTTTTTAAAATAGTGAATTTGGTAAATAACCCCCCCAAAAAATCGTGCAATTTCACTTTTTTTGCAATTTCACTGCACTTGGAATTTATTTCCCGTTTTTCAGTACACCATATGGTAAAACTAATTTTTTCATTCAAAATTTCAACTTGTACCGCAAAGAACAAACCCTCATCTAACTATATTGACGGAAAAATAAAAAAATTATGGCTCTTGGAAGAAGGGGAAGAAAAAAATGAAAATGGAAAATCGGGGATTAATCAGCCACAGCTCAAATAGTAAGCAATAAACCACACACAGCAGCATTTTGCAACACAAGTGTGTGGGGTTTAAATATTGCCTATTATACATCTCATCACCCATTTAGGCTAGACTCCCTATTTCCAGCAAAGGTTATTGTTGCTACTTCAATATACAAACCCATTTTACAGATTGCATGGTTCCAACTTTTCAGCAACAGTTTGGAGAAATCAATTTTCTGTTCCAGAATGACTGTTCTTCAGTGGGCAAAGCAACATCCATAAAAGCATGGATTGATGAGCTTGGTGTGGTGGAACTCAAGTTGCGTGCACAGAACTCAGACCTCAACTTCATCAAACACTTTTTAATAAGTTGTAACACTGATTGTAAATGAAAACGTCTCATCCAATATCAGTTATTGTGTCAGACTGGGCAGAAATTTTCACAGATTTACTCCAAAATATTTTGGAAGATCTTTCCAAAGGAAAAAGGAATGGTATAACTGCAGAAAGGGTTTCACTTCCATTTTAAAACAACCCAGCACAAAATAAACAACGAAGAGCAAACATGTTCTTGTGATTGGAATTCCAGTTGACTTTCACCCATCAGAGATTAATATTATGTGAAAATTTGGTAAAAAAGCGCCCCCTTTTAAATAGTAAGGAATTAGTAAGAAACGGTGCCAAAAACTAGTCCAGAATCCATAAATAAATAATTGCACAACTTCTATTTCTGTCATTCGTTTCTGTCAACCAATTGGTTCAATGTGTATCCTGTTCCTCTATTTTATTTTCCTTTACTCGCATCATCAGATTCTATCTTGTAAACAGTTAGCACACGTGTGTTTGGCACTATACTTGCTATAATGTAAAACAGAATTACGATAGCAAGGTCAATATTGTGCAAATCATTAAAGGAAAACATAGAACTTTTTGTACTGTATTCTAATACTTGGAACTTAGCAGAAGTATTGATTTTGTGTCAATTCTTTGTAATTATCACTAATAAAAAGAAAAAGGAGCTTTCAGTCTTTTGAAGTTTTTCTGTTTAAACTTGATCATTATTTGAGTATATCATTATTCCCCCTCAGAATCCACTCTGCATTCTAATGAATGTTACATAAGCAATAGATGTTAATGACTATGCAACATTGTCGTACTCATGTAATATCATGGCTACAGACCTCCATGACAGCATGTATGAATTTAACTGTTTTTGCAAGAATCATCCTATTTGTAATTGAAGCAAAACATGGGCCATACAGTGTTGCTACATAAGGCTATGTGCGCACGTTGCGTTCTGCCGTGACAAATATTCTGCAGTGTTTTGTCACGTGTTTCAAAACGCAGCCGAAAAGCTGCGTTTTGGATGTATTTTGAGTGCAGAATGGATGCAGAATTCATGCGTTCTGGATGCTTGCTCTGCCATAGACAGAGTGGCAAAAGCATCCAAAACGCACAAAAGAAGTGAAATGTTGCTTTTTAGAATGCATCGATTTTGTAAAAAATTTGGCATGCAAAACGCTGCATTTTAAAATGCAACGTGCGCATGGAATTTGCTAAATTGTCATAGACTTTGCTGGGGAAGCAGAACGCATGCGTTTACGCTGCAGTTTAAAACGCTGCGTAGACGCATGAAAAAACGCAACGTGTGCACATAGCATAAGGCTCTCACTATAGATAAATGAAACCAGTATAAGTAAAGCTATATGAGTGATATAATCACATCATTGGGGCAAAAATGGTCAGACAGATAGACAATCTTTTAAACTAGGATCGGAAGGGATGGAGGGTGGTTGTGCAACTACAGATCAATATAAAAGGACTGGCACACGATTTATTCCTTCCAAAAACCTTACAAAAGGAACCAGGGGCATTCATTACCTTAGGGAAGGTGATACTAGCATCTACTTAACAAGAATTCTTTACAGATAGAGCATTCAGACTGTAGAATGCCCTACTGAAATAGATAGTAATGCCAGACACTATATCCACATTTAAAAAAGGACTGGATACTTTCCTCACAGCAAATGTAATTGTGAGTATATATGAGTAAACCTATAGGAAATTCGGGCTCTGCAGGTTCATCCAAACTTTTTTAAAGTTTGGTCCTGGACCTGGACCTGGACGTGACCTGAACTTCATTTAAAGTCACTGATTGGCAGTTTGGCTCTCTGCCCACATACAGCCAACCATAAATGGAATACTTCCAGAGGAGAGTGGGCGGGATTTTTTCCATGTTTTTTTTTTGTTTGGTGCACGCAACATCTGATCAAGCTGTTGTTACCCCCAGTGCGATCCGGTCGAACACTGGAAGCAGCTCACACAGGGCTGAACACTGTGCATACCATGTTCGAGCGAGGGATTTGCATACGTAAAGCACCTGAACTCAGAACCCAAATTCTATTTTCTTGGAAAAGTCTGTATTCACACCGAACAACGAACTTCAGGTTTGTGTGACGCCCCTGCAATAGTCAGGGTGTCACAGGGATTTGCACTCCTGTCCTTATAGTGCGGAACCCACCCTCCTTGTTTCCAGGTTTCACCCAGTGGTATTGCTACCAACCGCATTCAAACCCCCAATCCACACTCAGACAAGTACAGGACAGACAAGCCAGTGGGTAGGTCTAGAGAGGAAAGGGACGCTCACAGAAGGGTTAAGCAAACTGGTGGGAGGTGACAAGTCAGTGAGCTCCAGGGGACAAAGGGAGAGGAAATGTAGTACAAACTCTCAAAGGAAGAGGGAACCGGGGGTTGGAGCCCCCAGGAAAAGTGAAGTAGTGGCCCTCATGGTGTGAGGGGCTGAGGAGTCGAAGCTTCGGAAAGGTCGGACTAAATTGGGACACAGAACAGCAATACTATTGGGAGCGGACACCTGGACATGCTCTCCTTTCCAAGCAGCAGTGGTGCACTGGGACTTTTGGTTCACCTGCAGCATGTGTGTGTAAT
This sequence comes from Anomaloglossus baeobatrachus, assembly GCF_048569485.1. Taxonomy (NCBI): domain Eukaryota; kingdom Metazoa; phylum Chordata; class Amphibia; order Anura; family Aromobatidae; genus Anomaloglossus; species Anomaloglossus baeobatrachus. The sequence goes on from NC_134356.1 coordinate 262,952,790, forward strand.
GACTTTACAAAACATCATCCAGCACCACGATAACCGGCCTGAGTGAGTACATGGTCATTCCCTGCTTACAGCAACCCTGCGCTCCCCTGCACCCTCCATCCAGAGCCCCGGGGCCTTCCCTACCCGTGGAGGGTAACATCATCTGTCTGCCCCCGTTCCATCACCCCGGGTGCTCCCAACGGCAGCGGCGGTACTCCCTATTACCGCACACCATGGGTGGCGTCACAAACTATCTAATCCCCTGTAAATAATCCCCCATCACATTTGACTGTGGCCCCTAGCCCCCGGATCCGGAGACCCTCGAGCCACGAGTAATCACCCCCCGGATCCGAGCGGTTTGACCGCTGCAGGGGCGGCACATTTGCTCATCTCTAATTGTGAGTTATAAATAGTCTAGCGATAGATAATATATACCTACTAGAGAAAGGTTGAAAGTGATGACCTTAAGGCGGGCTTTGCACGTTGCGACATCGCAAGCCGATGCTGCGATGTCGCACGCGATAGTCCCCGCCCCCGTCGCAGGTACCATATCGTGTGATAGCTGGCGTAGCGAAAATTATCGCTACGCCAGCTTCACATGCACTCACCTGCCCTGCGACCATCGCTCTGGCCGGCGACCCTCCTCCTTCCTAAGGGGGCGGGTCGTGTGGCGTCATAGCGACGTCACACGGCAGGCGGCCAATAGCGGCGGAGGGGCGGAGATGAGCAGGATGTAAACATCCCGCCCACCTCATTCCTTCCGCATATCCTACGGAAGCCGCAGTGACGCCGGTAGGAGATGTTACTCGCTCCTGCGACTTCACATACAGCGATGTGTGCTGCCGCAGGAGCGAGGAACAACATCGGACTATTTCGTCACCATAATTATGGATTACGCCGACGCTGCACTGATGATATGATTATGACGATTTTGCGCTCGTTAATCGTATCATCTAGACTTTACACACTACGATGTCGCATGCGATGCCGGATGTGCGTCACTTTCAATTTGACCCCACCGACATCGCACCTGCGATGTCGTAGTGTGCAAAGCCCGCCTAAGTCTTTTTTCAACCTATATAATTATGTAATAAATAGAGATGAGTGAACATATTTGGAAAAAGTTTCCTAATTTCAAATTTGGCTTGTTGCTGGCCTTGGTTCATTCGAGTCAGGATTGGATTCACGAACACTCTTCTCAAAACTTGTCAAAGATCAGTTTTATTCGGTAAACACTACAAAGAAACTGGCTTACCTGAGGACCATCCCAGGAAAGGAAGACCCAAGAGTCACCTCTGCTGTGGAGGATAAGTTTATCCGAGTCACCAGCCTCAGAAATCACAGGTTAACAGCAGCTCAGATTAGAGACCAGGTCAATGCCACACAGAGTTCTAGCAGCAGACACATCTCTAGAACAACTGTTAAGAGAAGATTTTTACAGCAGGCCTTCATGGTAAAATAGCTGCTAGGAAACCACTGCTAAGGACAGGCAACCAGCAAAAGAGACTTGTTTGGGCTAAAGAACAGAAGGAATGGATATTAGACCAGTGGAAATCTGTTCTTTGGTCTGATGAGTCCAAATTTGAGATCTTTGGATCCAACCACCGTGTCTTTGTAGAAAAGGTGAACGGATGGACTCTACATGCCTGGTTCCCACCGTGAAGCATGGAGGAGGAGGTGTGATGGTGTGGGGGTGCTTTGCTGGTGACACTGTTGGGGATTTATTCAAAATTGAAGGCATACTGAACCAGCATGGCTACCACAGCATCTTGCAGTGGCATGCTATTCCATCCGGTTTGTGTTTAGTTGGACCATCATTTATTTTTCAACAGGACAATGACCCCAAACACATCTCCAGGCGGTGTAAGGGCTATTTGACTAAGAAGGAGAGTGATGGGGTGCTGCGCCAGATGACCTGGCCTCCACAGTCACCAGACCTGAACCCAATCGAAATGGTTTGGGGTGAGCTGGACCGCAGAGTGAAGGCAAAAAAGGGCCAACAAGTGCTAAGCATCTCTGGGAACTCCTTCAAGACTGTTGGAAGACCATTTCCAATGACTACCTCTTGAAGCGCATCAAGAGAATGCCAAGAGTGTGCAAAGCAGTAATTAAAGCAAAAGGTGGCTACTTTGAAGAACCTAGAATATAAGACATATTTTCAGTTGTTTCACACTTTTTGTTAAGTATTTCGTTCTACATGTGTTAATTCATAGTTTTGATGCCTTCAATGTGAATCTACAATTTTCAAAGTCATGAAAATAAAGAAAACTCTTTGAATGAGAAGGTGTGTCCAAACTTTTGGTCTGTACTGTATACCAGGATGGGGCCATGATGGGGACATATATACTAGGTTTGGTCCATGATGGGACATATATACCAGGATGGGGCAATGATTAGGACATATACCATGATGGGGGACATATTTACCAGGATGGGCGACCTATTTATCATTAAGAGGCTCGGGATGGAGGACATTAGTATGGAATGGGGGTCATTACTACACAATAAAGGGGAAGAGGCAATCATATGTTTTTATAGAATTTAGAATGCTTCAATGGCCCATACATCTGGCCAATATGCAGTATGTTGCAGTAACGTGTATGCCCCCAGTAACATTCTACATGTTAATTTCCAGTTGTTTCCTATTTTTTTACTGATAAATTGGCTTTGACTATGTCTTTATCTCTACAATGTGGCTCTCAACCAACTTTCAAAGTGGAATGTGGCTCTCAAGGTAAGAAACATTGGGGACTCATATCCTAGAGATTCCTTTTAAACTGCAAAAGGTGACCACTGCCAGGTATTTGCCTTCTTATGCATTAGGGCAAAGAACGAAGAGACCTACAGGTTGTGCCCAGTTTTTATTAGCAGATACCTTGATTAACTCCATATGAAGACCTCAAATAAGCTGATATAGCTCAGTAATGGAAGTGCCATTTTTTGGACAGCATTTCTCCTACTCCACATACTGTACAGGTAATTCTGTCAGAGCCGATGCAACATATAACAGTACGATAACAATGAGTTTTATGATCCTGAGTGAAGATTAAAATGCTTGTGCACTTCTAGATAACCCCTTCTCATTAGCACCAACCTGAGGAACAAAATAAAAAAAATACATACCTAATAGACTGCAGTTTCCCTGCTGTCTTTCAAGGCATTCATTATTATCTCATGTGATCACAAGTCAGATCACATTGCAGTTCTCCAGAATAGTCTCTGATGAGCATCTGATACACTATACAACTTGCAGCAAAGGTCAGAAATATAGCCAGGAGTCATCAACAGGATAATAATGAGGATGCAACAAGACAGAGAAAGAACCACAGTCAGGATACAGGACAAGAAGAGTTGATACCTGGAAAATAACCACGGAAAATAGATGACAAAACAGCAGGACACTGCAGGAAATGCCGATTCAAGTCAAAAGCCATCAAACGTCCATGGAGAGATGTCTCTTGCGTCTAAAGCTTAGAGAGGAAAGGAGGCATAAATCTGTTTTTTTTTCTTCTCATTTCTGGCCACGAGTGTCCTCTTTCTCTGTTTTAGTATTAGCTAATAGAAGTTAGTATTAAAATAGCTACACAGAGCCCAGAGCTTTCTACTATGACCTTCTGTGACCTTCAATATTTGGCCTCTGCCCAAGAAACCAAACTAAAGGACATTACAAAAATGTCAACCAGCGGGACGTAACATAACAATGATCTTCTAGCAGTAATTTCACATACATTCCAGGGCTTAGAGTGCAATTTATTATTTCATGTTATCTTTTCATTCAGTGGATTCTCATTAAGTTTAAAGGGTATATCCGGGACTTAAAAAAAATAAATAAATAAAAATGTGCCTATGTGCCTAATCACTAAATGGCAGGTAGTTGCTACCTTTGTGCGTAGTGCCGTTCTTCGTCAGAACAGACCGCTCCTGCCAGCAATACAGTGCCTTCGTCAACAGATTGGAGATTTATTTTCCGCTCTGCTCTGTAGCTGGGGTGGGACAGCCAACGTCACATTGATTGACAGCTGGCTCCTCGCTGCCTAACTGGGGGAGCCAGCTGTCAATCAGCATGACGTCGGATGTCCTGCATCATCTAGAAGCAATTCAATTACTGGCAGGAGCAGTTTGATCTATAAAGAATGGTGCCAGGCACAACAGGCAGATAGGTAGCAACTACCTGCCTTTTAGTGCTTAGGCACATTTAAAAAAACAACCCAAACACTTTACAGAAATACCCTTTGAGTTGATATTTAAAAGGTACTAAAAACATTCAAAAAGATCCAAAACTACTTCAGAAGTACAGAAGACTGCCTTCCATTATGGTGATAGAAAGAAAATGTTACCATCTGACTAGCTGCCCAATAATACTGCAATTTTCTAGAAGTGGAATATTTGGAATATTGAGTTTAAGACTCAACAACACTCAGAATAAATGGATTGATTGTTACCTCTTTGATTCTACTATGGAATCTAAATTACAACAAATAACGCTTAAAGCTGCTTTTAAGAGGAAAAAAAAGTTTAGATTTACAGTACCTATAACTTAATGACTTGATTATTTTTATTTTAAAATTTTGTCAAATTCTGACACACAATTTGCTTCTAAAATCTATAACAGAGAACGGTAGAAGAGGGTTTCAACACCGCGCCAATGACCGACAGATCCAGAAGTGTCAGATTAATGTTTCTTTATTTCAGGCACAGGTCAGGTCAACGCGTTTCAAGAGACTCAGCTCTCTTCATCAGGACAAGCTGGCAAAGAACACCAAAGAGATTTGATGTTCTTTGCCAGCTTGTCCTGATTAAGAGAGCTGAGTCTCTTGAAACGCGTTGACCTGACCTGTGCGTGAAATAAAGAAACATTAATCTGACACTTCTGGATCTGTTGGTCATTGGCGCGGTGTTGAAAACCTCTTCTACCGTTCTCTGTTATCTGCCATTTGGGGTCTGCTGCCGTGACCTGGAGTTACATGCTTGCATAGGAGTTGTGACTTTCACAACCCCTTTTGGTGAGTAGGTTTGCTCATCCTTGACCCCTTATATACCGGGGTAAGACCCTATTGCGCTTCTCTTTCCACAGATTTTCCTATCCTTCTAAAATCTATGGAAGGAAGTCAATCTCTTTTGTATTGTTAAATCCAGAACTTACCCTGTTAGTCCCCCTTCACACATCCATCCTCCTTTACACGTAATGGAGACACAGGCACACATAGATCCATTAAAATCAATGGATTTGCACACACGTGTGTGTTTTCCCATGGACCGTGTGTCCATGTGGAGCATACGTGTGTCCATGTGCTCCACACGTAGACATGTCTGTTTTTTTCCAACATCATGGGTGTCACACGGACCACACACCGATGTGATCCGTGGGACACATACCCGAGAGAACCACATTTCTGTGAAATAAAATGAATTTCTACACTCGCCTTCTCTAGCACTGCTGTCTCTGCTGCTGCTGTCACTTGTTTCCGACACCCACTCATTATTCACATCGCATATTCACTGCATCGAGGACCGGAAGCAGCAGCAGCAGCGCTGGAGACATCAGCACCATGGACAGGTAAATATAAAAAAATCATGGCGTCCGTGTGCTATGCAGATGTCACACGGATAGCACACTGACAGCAAACACATACACACACACTCACAGCTACACCATAGACCATGCAAAACGTGTGTTTTTGAACGGACGTATGAAAGAGGCTTTAGACATAGATTTAATCAAGCTACCTCTAAATATAAAATTGGTAATAGTCAGAGTTCTGTCAAATTCATGTTTACTAATTGCTAAGAACTGGAGAAATCAGAGTCATTAAAAGGGTTTTTAGACTTGTAAAAATTTTAAGTGTAAATCATACTCTCTGTGATTGCTTAGGTCATCTGTGTCCGGGCAGCTAGCGATGACACCTCTTTCTTCAGTTCCCTGAGCTCCAAGGCCTGTGTTTGGCTGCAGAAAGTAGTGACTTTAAAAGCGTGTCATTGGTTTTGTCTTCTGCACCTAACTGCTGCAAATATATTACCTTTTTATGCATATAAGACCCCTGACTATCGTGAATCTTTAATTTCATTTATTTATTTTATTTATATATGTATATATTCCACAGCGCTTTACAAACATGGTCTTCTTATGTAAGCGAAAGCAATTTTTGGGGTCCCCTAGACTGCAGCACCGGGGGTGTTACTGAACAGTTTGCAAAAAAATGTGGCTCAATGATTGGGATAAAGCTGACCATACACGTTAGATGGTTGTTGGGAGGACAAAGCTTTGCATGATCGTTTGACCAACAGGTATCTTGGCCATCTCTCTCACACACTTCAGTGTTCATGTTTCCCAAGTGCTGCTATGTTCTCTATGAGAAAGTTGTCACCGGAAATTTCTTGTGACAGTGTGACGCCCTGGCCTATCAGGTCGTCACAAGGGTGCCATGCAATCTGCCCTTCTGCATGGTACCCGCTCCTCCTTGGTTACTGGTCCTGTCAATTTGGTGTTGCTACCAACAGGTGTACTAAAATCCTGAGGAACACTCTGCACCACACCCACCAACCACCCATTGGGCAGACTGAGGTGAATAGGGCCACCCAGATGGAGGGATGGAAGAGGGAGGGCAGAGATGTCAGTTGAGGAGTGACTCTCCTAGTAGTTGAGCAGTGAGCAGTGGTAACAGGACAGGTCACGCTGTGGAGCTGGGCTCCTGTACCCGTCCAAGGTGCCAGACGGCCTGGCCAGAAGGAGCTGGAACCCCGGTCGCAGGGGGTAGTGGCAGGGAGCACGGTGCTGCTACAGAGAGCAGGCCAGCTGCCTTGTGCTACAACCGGGCAGGGACCAGGGCACGACGGGGTACGCGGATCCTAGGCTGGGAAGTAGCTTCACGCAGTCCAGTAATTCACCAGACGGGAACGGAATCTTCAGGAACCGTTCCCACCCGATCCAGAATCAGGGTACTAGCGCAACGAGGGGGATAGGACTTCCCACAACCGTCCAGAAATCCAAACCGTCCAGAAATCCCAAGCATGAACCCGGAGACCAAGCTCATCCTGCTAGCCATGCAGGTGAGCGGGACCCGAAACGCTTCAAGTGTAAGGGATCCACACGTAGGACACACAATTCCAAGGGACAAGGCTTCAGGTCAACTTTCAACACCAAAAGGGCACGGACCCAGCATGCTCGCCCAAGAACAACAGGATACTCAAGAGTTTGGTTTACCTGGTGTCAGTGTCAGTGACTTTGGATTGTGTGAGTGCACGTTTTCCCTTTGCACCCAATGGGTTCCCCACTCCATCCATCATCGGACACCAATCCCCCTGCCCACGGAGGGGTTAACAACTCGAGCTGCATGACACATGCGTCCCCAGGCTCCCCCCAAACCGGCAGCGGTGGTCCCTCACGTTACCACACGCCATGGGTGGCGTCACGAACATTATCCCAAAACCACAATTTCCCCCTTTTATTTCCGAGGTAGCCGCGCGACGCCGCCTCGGATCCGTAGACCCCTCGAGCCACTGCGGATCCGGGTCCGAGCAGCCCATCGACTGTCGCGGGGGCAGCACAACAGCTTACCTAAAAGGTTAACAAAGTAATTAGCAACAAACAAGGTGAAGGAAAGTTTGACACGCCCAATGGAAAAGGTCACCACACATCCAGGTGGACTGTATCTTGAATAGAAGGAAAAAATATCGGCCCATCCAGCGTAAAATAATTTCTGTCTTTATTTTCACATAAGATTTTAAAAGACCATCCATATTAGAAGACCCTGACGCATTTCCGACGCAAAAGAGCATCCTTAATCATAGGCTCCTCTTCTGAGCTACTCAGCTGCTTGCGTCTGGGTTCACACCAAGTAATATATACAACTTCATCATCATGCTCTCTGTTGCCCCACTCCTCACCCTGACATCACAGTACAGTATGTGTGCGCTTCAAGTATGAGTCTCATCATCATCATCATCCTGCTCAGGCCCAGACCCAACTGACAAATATTTTGGGCATTGGTGCAGATGCTTTCCTCTTCTTCAGTCTTTGAATCTTTCGAGCAGATCTCTGATGACCATGGGATAGAATGTGTGAACAGCCAACTCGCCATGTGTGGTTCCGCACGGTCAGTTGGGCGGTTGGAAAGTTGTGACAGGGGAAAAAAGTGTAATCAGGGTTGCACCTCTGAGAAATTACCTGGGTGTGATGTTGAGTTGCAGGAAGAAAAGGAGAGGCCACTTGATGCGGCTCTTACCATCCACTCTAGCACATGCTGTTTCTGGCTCTCATTTCCAATTTGAAGCGATGTGCGTCTGCCAAAGAAATGGAGTACAGTAGCCCGACCAGTATTTAAAGTTGTGCTCAGTTCTCTTGGGATAGGGTGAGCTGATGTTTGCTCAGTAGAACTTTGACAATCATTAGAACATTCCTCACGTATACCTCGAACACCCCACCTATTGCACGTTCCACCATGACCTCATGATTTACCACTCATGTTTGATGTACCCTTCCCCTTTGAAACAGATGTTTCACAACCCTAGTCATACACCTGTCAGACAACTGACACAAAAATAAAATTCGGCTTTTCTTGGCTGAGACGGCAATATTAGGATGGCTCACAGAAGTAGCAAGACCTATTAAGAATACATAAAGAAAAATTCAGCTCACCGATCAGCTGCTATCTAGTATCAGCTGGGATACAGCGCACAGAATGGCAGGGTTACCATGAGGTCCAGAAATAAGAAAAATCCAGCACTGTCCTCATATCATTTAAACATTTTTTTCCTTTTTATTTCAATAAACTTGTTAAAAGTCCGCATATAGTATCAAATAATATGATAGAACAATGCGTTTCAATGCTATGTCTTATTTATGCTCCATCTTAATACAAATGCCGGCTACCTTTTAAGGGCTCATTCATATGACTGTTCCGTTTGTCCTGGTCAGTTCCTGTTTTTTTGCGAATCAACCGACAAAACCATCTTTTCAATGTATTTTGTGTAGGATCGGATGGCACACGTAAGAACTTCCGTGTGCATCCGATCCTACAAAAAAACACATCGGATGCCATATGCTCCCTTATTATGGAACATGTCCTATTCTGTTCCATAATTGCGGACCGTGACTCAATACAAGTCAATGGGTCCACAAAATCCCTTGAAGCCACACGGAAGCACTTCCTTGTGACCTCCGTCGGGTGCCCGTGCAGTCTGTGTCCCACTCCCTGCCAGCCCCGCTGCCCGCACTGCAGTGTCAGCAGCTTCTCACACTGCAGTGCGGGCAGCCGTGGGGATGACAAGCGCTGCTGTCAGGAGGTTAGATGAGATCATTACCTGCTGTGACGATCTCCTGCACTCCTGACGTCAGCGCTGTCACTGCCTTCCATGCCCGCCGCGTTCTCACATCACATCTCGTGGGCGGCCCGAGACTGTCACTAGCGGTGACGTCACAGGCTCCCACAATTGTTCTCTGTGAAAGTGGCAGACAATGGAAGTCAGTGACAGCGCTGACGTCAGGAGTACAGGAGATCGTCATAGCAGGTAATGATCTCATCTAACCTCCTGATGGTAGCGCTCGTCCTCCCCTGCAGTGACCTCAGCTGACCTATTGATGTTAGCTCAGGTCACTGCACTACTCTCCCAGCCAATGGAGAACATTCTGTTCTTCATTGACTGGGACCATGACTATGGTATGGATCGTCATTGGACCCCCTTATTGCATTACCCCGGACCCGGATTTTATTGTTCTTTTCAATAAATTGGTGAAAGAGGGAATGTTATGGGGAGTGTATTTTTCATATAAAACTTTTTTGTTGTCTATTTTTTTTTATTACTGACTGGGTTTGTGATGTCAGGTATCTGATAGATGCCATGACATCACTAACCCCAGGGCTTGATGCCAGGTGACATTACACATCTGGCATCAGCCCCATATATTACCCCGTTTGCCACTGCACCAGGGCAATGGGATGAGTTGGGGCGAAGCGCCAGGATTGGCACATCTAATGGATGCACCACTTCTGGTGTGGCTGTGGCCTGCTATTTTTAGGCTGGGGAGTGTCAAATAACGGTGGACCTCCCTAGTCTGAGAATACCAGACCACAGCTGTTCGCTTTACCTTGGCTGGTGATCCAATTTGGGGGGGACCCCACGTTTTTTGTTTTAAATTATTTATTTAATTTAAAATAACAGCGTGGGGTGTCCTCTGTTTTGGATTACCAGCCAAGGTGAAGCTGCCAGCTGTGGTCTGCTTTACCCTAGCTGGCTACAAAACATAGGGGGACCCCATGTCAGTTTTTATTTAATTATTTATTTATTTTTTGGTCAAATAGAAGGCTAAGCACACTTTAGTGCCACATGAAAGTCACTAAAGGGTGTCAGCTTAGAATATGCAGGGGGGTGGGACATTATATACGGTATATTTACTTGTAGAAAATGTTTTGATTCATAGTCCCCTTGAGATCATACCTTTATTGATGTAAGTCTGCAGGGAGGTCAAGTTCCACCATGTTTTTAACTATTTCCCCATGCTCCGTTCTAAGTCCAATAAGTATCCTGGTCCGCAGATGGAATTCTGGTCGTATTATTAAAAATTTGAGCCACCTTGGAAAGTTTAGATGAATAATCTTCCATAGCATATAAACGATCCAAAGAAAAAACTTGTAGGAGATTATCTAACAGAGGATACTCTGATTGGGTTCTAAACTGAGCACGTACTATAGTTAATGGTATTGACCGGAATTACTCGTTATACTCTAAACGATCCCATAATAAAAATAAATATGATAATAATATAAACTTTGTTACCAATTACAGTAATCAATTTTCAGAAATTTCTGCTATTGTAAACAAATATCTTCTGATATTAAATCATGATCCCAAACTTAAAATTATTATGAAGAGGAATTTCAGATGTATAGCTAGTAAAGCCCCAACTCTAAGGCTGGAATCACACTTGCGAGTGTAAAATCAGACCGATTCTCATGCTAGAAAGTAGCATGAGCACTGTCCGAGTGTTGATCAGTGTTCAATGCAACAGCAATGCGATACTGTGATTTTTCTCATGATTGTAGTCCATGGGCAATCCGTGTGTGATCCGTATGGGACCCGTTTTTATTCTCAGCATCTATGTCATCTGCCATTCAGCTCTGTTACATGGCCGCTGGCAGTAGACACAGACAGAGCCATGTAGCAGAGCTTAATGGCTATTGACAGCAGACACAGACAGAGCCGCGCGATCAGAATGAAGTCGGATGAACTTCACCCGAATTCATTCTCATCCTGCGGCTCTGTCTGTGTGTCATGGCATGATTTTCGGTCACCGGTGAAGGTCTCACCGGTGACCGCAAATCCCCTGAGTGACTGAAGTGATCTGCGCAATCAGCGGTGCCGTCACTGAGGTCACCCGCGGCCACAGTTGAAGTCCTCCCGCTGAGATCTATGGCCGTGGTTAACCCGAGTTAGCTGATAGCGCAGATCACCTCAGTTGCTGCGAGGAGCTCACAGAGAGCGGTCGTGGTCTGTGGCCGCTCTCTGTCAGCTTCTGATGTAGCAGAGCTGAGAGCGTCGTGGGACCTCTGTGGATTACGTCGGACCTGGAGGGGTATTTTGGGACTTGAATAAAGTGGTGAAAGAGGGTGTTTTTTTTTGTCATTTATTTCAAATAAAGGATTTTTGAGTGTCTGTCTTTATTTTCTTTAACTTACAGGTTAATCATGGAAGGTATCTCAGGGAGACGCCTGCCATGATTAACCTAAGACTTAGTGGCAGCTAAGGGCTGCTGCCATTAACTCCTTGTGACCCCGTTTGCCACCGCACCAGGGCAATTCGGGATGAGCCGGGTACAGTCCCGGGAGTGTCGCATCTAATGGATGCGGCAATACCGGACAGCTGCTGTCTGATATTTTTAGGGTAGGGGGCTCCCCATAATGTGTGGCTCGCCATCCTGACAATATCAGCCTCCAGTCGTATGGCTTTACCCTGGCTGGTAGGAAAATTGGGGGGGACCGCACGCCGTTTTTTTTAATTAATTATTTATTTAATTTACTGCACGATATAGACCCGCCCACCGGCAGCTGTGATTGGTTGCAGTGAGACAGCTGTCACTCAACGTGGGGGCGTGTCTGACTGCAACCAATCATAGGCGCCGGTAGGCGGGGAAAGCGGTGAATACTAGATGGAATAATGAGCGGCCGGCTTTTTCAAAAGATGAAAAGCCGCCGGAGCTTTGTGACAGCCGTGCAGCGCCGCGCCGGTGATCGGGGATCGGTGAGTATGAGAGAGGGGGTGGGAGAGACAGAGAGAGAATAGAGGCCGAGAGGTAGAGACCGACTGAGAGAGTGAGAGACCGACTGACAGAGATAGAGATTGACCGACATCGACAGACCTCATTTCCAGTGTTTTCTGCATCATGCGATAAATGTATTTAGAAAAACGCATGTCACTAGGATGGTGTGTGTGCCGTCCGTGCGACATCCGTTTTTTTTCACGCACCCATAGACTTTCATTGGAGTGACTCGCACGAGAAACTCACCAAAACGCAGCATGCTGCGATTTTTTTCTCAGTCCGATTTGGACTGAGAAAAAAATAGCAGATCTGAGCTGACTCATTGCTTAACATTGGTCCGAGTGCAATGCGAGATTTTCTGCAGTGCGAGTTAATCACAAGTGTGACTCCAGCCTAAGGCCGGCTTCACACTTGCGATTAACTCGCACGAGTGCAATGTGAGAAAATCTCGCATTGCACTCAGACTAATGTTAATCAATGGGTGTGTGAAAAAAAAAAGGATGTCACACGGACGGCACATACACCATCCTAGTGACATCCATTTTTCTCAATACATTTCACGCATGTAGCAGAGAACAGTGTAAATGCTCCTGTACATAACAGTACATGAATAGCAGCTGCTGAGAGTAAGAACTGATAGCACACTGATGAAATGTGAAAAGGAATCGTCCGACTTTCTAGCATGAGAATCGGACCGATTTTACACTCGCAAGTGATTCCAACCTAAGTAATATACTATCACCCAGCCTTCATTGTAGCAATAATCAGACTTATAACAGAAATAATTCATCATGGCTAAATATAAAAGGATTTTCAGATGTGGTACAAAATGCTGCAAAACTTGCCAATTTGTACAAAAAGGAACGACTTTTACATCCATGAAAAATAATGAGTATAAAATTAAAAATCTAATTAATTGTAACTCAGAACATATAATATATCTGATTAGATGTAAGGTTTGTAATATCCAATATATAGGATGTACAGCTGGACCGTTGAAGGTCAGGATCAGAAGATATTTGTCTGATGCAACTAATACAAATATAATCTTATCTTCAGCAGTGTAAAAACATTTTGCTACAATTCATTGAGGTACTGTTGCTGGTTTCCAATTTATGGGCATAGAACAGGTGTTTAAAGGGAACCTGTCATCAGAAATTTAGCTTGAAACCTAAAAGTTTCCCCCTCTGCAGCTCCTGGGCTGCATTCTAGCAGGTTCCTGTACTTTTTGTGGCCCCTTTTAAACCAAATTAAATACTTTATAAACTTGTACCTTTTGATATGTAAATTTTGTAAATCGTCCATGGGGGCGGGCTCTCTGCTGACCGTTGCTGTTCCTCCAGCACATTGACGCCGTCCCCCCACGCTCCATTTCATCCATCAGGACGCCGCCCACTGCGCCCGAGGTGCTGCCCACGCCAGGATCGCTGGTGACGTGTGTCACAAGCACGAGATTATGGGCGGCGCTGTGATTGCATTGCAAGTGCCAGCCCATAATCTCGTGGACGCGCTTTCCCCCACTGCCTCCAGCATTCTGCGCAAGCGCTCGCCGGCCAAATGACCTGACGTCACCTCCTTCCCATCTTACCCTGCAGCAGGGCAAGATGGGAAAGAGGTGACGTCGGGTCATCTGGCCAGAAAGTGCTTGCGCAGAACGCTGGAGGAAGAGGGGAAAGTGCGGTCACGAGGTTATGGGCGGCACTTGCTGATGACACTCACAGCGCCGCTCATAACCTCGTGCCTGCGCAAAACGTCACCAGCGGTCACACGTGCACACAGTTTATGGTCCCGCTATAGTCACACAGTGCATGCGCGGGACCACGGGCGCCCAGGGGCGGCGTCCTGAGATATGAAATTCAGCGTTGGGAGCGGCGTAAATCTGCTGGAGGAACAGCAACGGTCAGCAGAGAGCCCGCCCCCATGGACGATTTACAAAATTTACATAGCAAAAGGTACAAGTTTATAAAGTATTTAATTTGGTTTAAAAGGGGCCACAAAAAGTACAGGAACCTTGCTAGAATGCAGCCCACGAGCTGCAGAGGGGGAAACTTTTAGGTTTAAAGCAAAATTTCTGATGACAGGTTCCCTTTAAAAAGACCCGGGGTGGAGATCACAAAAGGAAACTTCTCAACAGAGAGACCTTCCAGATCTTCACCCTGGAAACTAGACAACCGCCTGGTCTGAACAGTCGCCAAGATCTACCGTAATCCTGCAGTACTGATGGATGGAACAGTTTTTCTTATCCTTTATTCCTAGATACATATACAGGCAACCCAGGTTGCAAACAAGGTTGGGTATAATATATATTAAACGTACCTATATTATTGCGGTTGGAGATCCTTTTATGGTGTTTTTCTTCTTCTTAATGAGAGATACTACATTATATTATACTGTCACATTTTTTGAATAGGAAGTGGATACAAATTATTGATAGTGTGTCCATCTTTACTAATATTTTTATTTGACAATGATTTCTAGTTGAATATAAAAATATTTTTTGTGAAAATAATATAAAATGATCCTAATGTTTTTTGCACATGTATTTTTCTAATGTGTAATTTATGTATTTTTAAATTTATATTGTCTGGTATATAGACAGCTTTCTCAATGTTTTTATTGTTATATAGTGCTTGTGTATAAGTATACTATCACTTTTTGCTGTTTTGCACAGGTGTTTTTGAAATCATAGTGTGAACACTCCTTTAAAGGTAGCCAGCATTTGTATTAAGATAGAGCATGAATAAGACAGCATCAAAACGCATTGTTCTATCATATTATTTGATACTATCTGCTGCTTATCTGATGCACTTTTACCAAGTTTATTGAAATAAAAAGGAAAAAAACATTTAAATGATTTGTAATTGACATCATAGGTAGACCACAACTATGAGAGACAAAATGAGAAAACAAATCCAGAAAATCACCTTGTCTGACTTGGAAAGATTTTTTTTGCAAATTATGGTGGAAAATACACTGTGTGCAGAATTATTAGGCAAATTAGTATATTGATCACATGATACTTTTTATACATGTTGTCCTACTCCAAGCTGTATAGGCTTGAGAATCAACTACCAATTAAGTAAGTTAGGTGATGTGCATCTCTGTAATGAGGAAGAGTGTGGTGTAATGACATAAACACCTTATATAAGGTGTGCTTAATTATTAGGCAACTTCCTTTCTTTTGGCAAAATGGGTCAGAAGAGAGATTTGATGGGCTCTGAAAAGTCCAAAATTGTGAGATGTCTTGCAGAGGGATGCAGCAGTCTTGAAATTGCCAAACTTTTGAAGCCGAACAATCAAGCATTTCATAGCAAATAGCCAACAGGGTCGCAAGAAGCATGTTGGGCAAAAAAGGCGCAAAATAACTGCCCACGAATTGAGGAAAATCAAGCGTGAAGCTGCCAAGATGCCATTTGCCACCAGTTTGGCCATATTTCAGAGCTGCAACGTTACTGGAGTATCAAAAAGCACAAGGTGTGCCATACTCAGGGACATGGCCAAAGTAAATAAGGCTGAAAAACGACCACCTTTGAACAAGAAACATAAGATAAAATATCAAGACAGGGCCAAGAAATATCTTAAGACTTATTTTCAAAGGTTTTATGGACTAATGAAATGAGAGTATCTCTTGATGGGCCAGATGGATGGCCAGAAGCTGGATCAGTAGAGCTCCACTCCGACTCAGACGCCAACAAGGTGGAGGTGGGGTACTGGTATGGGATGGTATCATCAAAGATGAACTTGTGGGACCTTTTCGGGTTGAGTATGGAGTCAAGCTCAACTCCCAGACCTACTGCCAGTTTCTGGAAGACAACTTCTTCAATCAGTGGTACAGGAAGAAGTCAGTATCGTTCAAGAAAAACATGATTTTCATGCAGGACAATGCTCCATTACATGCATCCAACTACTCCACAGCGTGGTTGGCCAGTAAAGGTCTAAAAGATGAAAAAATAATGACATGGCCCCCTTGTTCATCTGATCTGAACCCCATAGAGAACCTGTGGTCCCTTATAAAATGTGAGATATACAGGGAGGCAAAACAGTACACCTCTCGGAACAGTGTCTGGGAGGCTGTGGTGGTTGCTGCATGCAATGTTGATCGTAAACAGATCAAGCAACTGACAGAATCTATGGATGGTAGGCTGTTGAGTGTCATCATAAAGAAAGGTGGTTATATCGGTCACTCATTTTTTGGGGTTTTGTTTTTGCATGTCAGAAATGTTTATTTCTAAATTTTGTGCAGTTATATTGGTTTACCTGGTGAAAATAAACACGTGAGATGGGAATATATTTAGTTTTTATTAAGTTGCATAATAATTCTGCACAGTAATAGTTACCTGCAAAAACAGATATCCTCCCAAGATAGCCAAATCTAAAAAAAAACCCACTCCAACCTCCAAAAATATTAAGCTTTGATATTTATGAGACTTTTGGGTTGATTGAGAACATAGTTGTTGACAGTGCTTTTTTTGCGGTGGTACGCGCTGGTACGGCGTACCGGAAAATCTGAAGAGCGCCTCTGGCTCTGTCCACATGGCTAATTTGTAAACTATACAAATTAGCCATGTGGAGCGGAGGCACACCCAGAGGCGTCTCCAGGGGGCGCTGCCTGATGCGGCGGTGTGGATGTCTGCCGGATGGGAGCCGCTATTCTCTGAGCGCAGCTGTCACGCTGACAGCTGCACTCATAGAAAGTGCAGCGCGCGGCTCTGCTCAATTGTCCTTGCATCTGTCAGACGCGAGGACAATTGAAGCGGTGACGCCGGCGCTGACTTCCGGGTCAGCGCGACGGCTGTCACGTGATCAGGTCAGCTGATCAGACTGCTGACCCGGAAGCCAGCGCCGTAGCGCAGAGGCGGCAGAGAAAGGCTGTTAAGTGCTCCACTGTGGAGCTGAAGAAGACACGGACGGAGGAACATTATGGGGTAAGAGGGGAGTATTTATGAAACAGTATTGGGGGAGAGGGGGGGAGGGAACTATTTGTGGACACACTATGGGGGGGACAGAGGGTGAGGGAGGGAACCATCTGTGCACACACTATGGGGGGGACAGAGGGTGGGGAGGGGGCAACATGTATATACACAGTATGGATGGGGGAGGGAACTATCTGTGGACAGAGTATGGGGAGAGAGATGATGAGGTTTCATGCATGGGGACAGAGGATGAGGGGTGATGTATGGGGAGAGAGGATGAGGTTTCATTCATGGGGACAGAGGATGAAGGGTGATGTATGGGGAGAGAGAGGATGAGGTTTCATGCATGGGGAGAGAGGATGAGAGGTGATGTATGGTGAGAGAGAGGATGAGGTTTCATGCATGGGGAGAGAGGATGAGGGGTGATGTATGGGGAGAGAGAGGATGAGGGGTGATGTATGGGGAGAGAGAGGATGAGGTTTCATGCATGGGGACAGAGAATGAGGGGTGATGCATGGGGAGAGAGAGAGGATGAGGTTTCATGTATGGGGACAGAGGATGAGGTTTCATGTATGGGAAGAGAGAGGATGAGGTTTCATGCATGGGGAGAGAAATGATGAGGGGTGATGTATTGGGAGAGAGAGGATGAGGTTTCATGTATGGAGAGAGAGAGGATGAGGTTTTATGTATGTGGAGAGAGGATGATGTTTCATGCATGGGGAGAGAGAGGATGAGGGTTCATGCATGGGGAGAGAGAGGATGAGATTTCATGCATGGGGACAGAGAGGATGAGGTTTCATGCATGGGGACAGAGAGGATGTGGAGCGAACTGGAAAGAAATTTTGAGGACACAATAAAGAGTGACATGGTATGAGGAGCAAGTGGGCAGGATGGGGAGTGAGGTGGAAAAGTATATGGACACACAAGAGGTAGTGCGGAGACAGTAAGGGATGAGAAGAATGTGAGGGGCACAGAATAAAGACTTGGTAGTGGAGGGGGTGGTATGGAGAGGGGGCAGAATGGGAGGACAGTGTGAGGTTATAGCAAGGAGGGGGAATGTGATGAGGGCACAGTATAAAGACGGTGCAGTATAAGGGGGACACAGTGTAAAGGACACTGTAAACAGTAGGCTCAGTATGGAACGAGGGAATATGGAGGGCATGTACCATAAGAGGGACAGTGTGGGTCATATTTTGTGCAGAGAATACTGGGGTTATTATTTATTCTGGGGCACAGTGTAGGGCAGATATTTTTAAGTAGAAGTATTATAATAATTCTGTTATTTTAGGGGCATCGTGTCGGGATTAGAGTTGACCGCTGTTCGCGGTTCGAGATTCTCCAGTTCGAGGCTCGAGTGATTTTGGGGGCTGTTCTAGATCGAACTAGAACTCGAGCTTTTTGCAAAAGCTCGATAGTTCTAGATACGTTCGAGAACGGTTCTAGCAGCAAAAAGCAGGGCTTTTTATAGCTACAGTGTGCAGGAGCCATCGCTGGCAGCCTGCCACAAGCTGGTAACCAAGATAAACATCGGGTATCCAAGCAAAGCGCTTTGGTTAGTAACCCGATGTTTATCCTAGTTACGTGCAGGAAGCCCACACTTCCCCGCTCAGCTCGCTCCGCCCCCTCCTGCCCGCAGCATGTACACACAAACACACACACACACACACACACTCTGCACACATGGTCCCGCTCGGCTTACCTGCGGTGATGAAGTCCCGACCTCAGCGCTATCACTGTCCTCCATGGCCGCCGCTTGTCACATCACCTTCTCTTGCTTCCGACCCGAGACTGACTAGCGGGGACGTCACGGGCCTCTCGCGATACTTGGCTGTGAAGGCGGCGGTCATTGAACTCAGTGACAGGTGCTGTCGGCAGTGCTGGAGATCAGCGCAGGTAATGTACCTCGCTGACAGCAGCACTTGTCATCCCCTGCAGTGACCTGGGCTGACCTATTGATGTTAGCTCAGGTCACTGCATTGCTCTCCCAGCCAATGGGGAACATTCTGCTCTTCATTGACTGGGACAGTGTGGATCGTCATGGCAACCCCTTGGATTACACCAGACCTGGATTTGTTTTTCTTTCTAATAAATTGGTTAAAGAGGGAATGTTTTGGGGAGTGTTTTTTCAAATAAAAATGTGTTTGTCGTCTATTTTTTTCTATTACTGACTGGGTTGGTGATGTCGGGTATCTGATAGAGGCCTGACCTCACCAACCCAAGGGCTTGATGCCAGGTGACATTACACATCTGGTATTAACCCCATATATTACCCCGTTTGCCACCGCACCAGGGCGCGGGATGAGCTGGGGCGAAGCACCAGGATTGGCGCATCTAATGGATGCGCCACGTCTGGGGCGGCTGCGGACTGCTATTTTTAGGCTGGGGAGAGTCCAATAACCATGGACCTCCCTAGTCTGAGAATATCAGACCCCAGCTGTCTGCTTTACCTTGGCTGGTGATCCAATTTTGGGGGGACCCCTACGTGTTTTTTTTTTTTAAATTATTTATTTAATTTAAAATAACAGCGTGGGGTGCCCTCAGTTTTGGATTACCAGCCAAGGTGAGGTTGCCAGCTGTGGTCTGCAGGCTGCAGCCGTCTGCTTTACCCTAGCTGGCTACAAAACTAGGGGGAACCCTACGTCATTTTTTTTTTTCATTTTTTTGGCTAAATACAAAGCTAAGCACCCCTTAGTGCCACATGAAAGGCACCAAAGGGTGCAAAATTACAAAATGCAGGAGAGTGGGACATTATGTGTCTTTCTGCCATTATAATGACAGAAAAGA
Source organism: Anomaloglossus baeobatrachus (assembly GCF_048569485.1). Classification (NCBI taxonomy): domain Eukaryota; kingdom Metazoa; phylum Chordata; class Amphibia; order Anura; family Aromobatidae; genus Anomaloglossus; species Anomaloglossus baeobatrachus. The sequence continues at coordinate 262,972,719 of NC_134356.1, forward strand.
CTGATATGAAGTGTACAAGCACAAGAAAATCACCAGAGCGCTCTGCGGTGTGAAAAGCAGTAGAAAATGGCACTGGAGTGAACATGTGACCGCCTCATGTAGGATGAAGCTATGGATCCTGGGTAAATTTATGCATTTACCCTCCTTCAGTTTTTTTGCAGTACACAAAAAAAACGGAAGGCACACGGATGACAAACAGATGACATACGGATCGTCTACGGAACGGAAACGGATGCCACACGGATGCACCCGTGAAAAAAAACGGACTGTTTTTTGCAGACCGCAAAAATGGATCGGTCGTGTTAATGTAGCCTTATTCTGATCTGCCGTTTATAAACAGCAGGCAGAAATAAGTGAATAACGCCACCCGGCGTCAGAAAATCTCCGGGGTTTCAGGGCTAGCTGAGACCCTGGAGATCATGATTCAGGACGTTTTTTCCGGTCCCTGCTCACATGATCACAGGTATACACCGTACACCGATGATCACGTTACAGTAAATGACAGCGCCGGTAAAAAAATATTTATCTCCCATCTGGCATGAACAAACACTTCTTCTCCACTTCTTCTCCACCTTTTCTCCATTTTTTCTCCACTTTTTCTACACTTTTTCTACACTTTTTCTACACTTTTTCTACACTTTTTCTCCACTTCTTCTCCACTTCTTCTCCACCTTCTCTCCACTTTTTCTCCATTTTTTCTCCACTTTTTCTCCACTTTTTCTCTCTTCTTTTTCTATGGTCGGTCTACCCATTAGCTCTGCCATGCATAGTGTAGCTCTACACCTACTGCACATGTTACTTTATGATTGACATCTCTTTCGTACCAGAGCTGTCTAAGCCTACTCTGACCCCATATTTGTCATTACTATATTGTCCTTGTACTGTATTATGACATTTGTATCATGTGTTTCATTTCTTGCTGTGTTGCAATTTTCTGGCTGCATCCCAATTGTACCTCTACATTGTTCGAGTTTATGTTATTGTTCTCTCACTCTTATGTGATACTGATTATTGTCATTTTTCATGATTACATGCAGATAAGTCCAATCTGATGAAGGCTCAGGTCGAAACGTCATTTGTAACTTGTTTTGGACAAAAACATATATGCTTATGAAATTTTTTTTTTTCTTAATACGGACCAATAAAGAGTGATTTTGCATTACTATCCGTTGTGACTTACTGACTTAGTCTGGGAGATTTAGAGTGCCGAGGTTACTCACTAATTTTATCTATTATTACCTCTGAGCACCTATATACCAGTGAGCAGAGCTTCCTCTACAGTACTTCTCCTGATTAGGCATGCCCTTACCTCATGATGATATATAAATAGTAGAATCTTCAGCTCACCTGCTGCCCGGACTGTTCAGCCTTGCGGGTGCCTGGAATCCAACGGTCTATCCCAACCGGTAACGAAGATGTGAGAAGAAAAGAGGGAGCGATCCAGCACAAATCCTCCTTATGTTAAAACATTCGAGTCTTAATTTAAACATTATTAAAAACATAGTGAAGACCGAAAAATCGCTTAGGTGGTAAAGGTACAGTTCATGAGAGCTTTACGCGTTTCGGACTAATAATAAAACCAACAAGTCCTTAATCATAACCACTTATGATTAAGGACTTGTTGGTTTTATTATTAGTCCGAAACGCGTAAAGCTCTCATGAACTGTACCTTTACCACCTAAGTGATTTTTCGGTCTTCACTATGTTTTTAATAATGTTTAAATAAAGACTCGAATGTTTTAACATAAGGAGGATTTGTGCTGGATCGCTCCCTCTTTTCTTCTCACACCTTACCTCATGAGCAGGGCATTGCAGCTTTGGTAGCAACCATTACGACATGGACTCTGCTGCTGTGGACCCGGGGAGAGTGAGTGCAGATTCATTGCACCCACACTCCTCACATGAAGGGTCCGCACTCCTAGAAAATGGGGGATACGTTCCCTGAGTGTCTCCCCCCATATTCTAGACGGTCCAGAGTCATCGTGGGACCCCTTTATTTTTTTTCTTACAATAAATTGGTGAAAGAGGAAATGTTTTGGGGACTGTTTTTTCAAATTTCTTTTGTCGATTATATTTTTGTTAGTACTGACAGTTTATGATGTTGGGTATCTAATAGACGCCATGACATCACAAACTGCTGGGCTTGATCTCAGGTGACTTTACAACTAGTATCAACTCGATTTATTACCCCGTTTGCCACTGCACCAGGGCACGGGATGAGCTGGGGTGAAGCGCCAGGATTGGCGCATCTAGTGGATGCGCCACGTCTGGGGTGCCTGCGGCCTGCTTTTTTTAGGCTGTGAAGGCCCAATAACTATGGACCTTCCCACCCTGAGAATACCAGACCACAGCTGTCCGCTTTACCTTGGCTGGTGATCCAATTTGGGGGGGACCCTACTTTTATTGTGTAATTATTAATATTTATAAAATAATTATAAAAAAGAGCCTGAGGGGACCTCCACATTGGATCCCTAACCACGGTAAAGCTGCCAGCTGTGGTTTTCAGGCTACAGCCGTCTGCTTTACCCTAGCTGGCTATCAAAAATGGGGGGACCCAACGTCATTTTTTTTTTTTAACTATTTTTTAAATAGAAAAAATTAATGGGCTTCCCTGTATTTTGATTGCCAACCAAGGTAACGGCAGGCAGATGGGGGTGGCAACCCATAGCTGTCTGCTTTATCTGCGCTGAGAATCAAAAATACCGCGGAGCGCTTCGTCATTTTTTTAAAGATTTATTTTTACAGCACTGTGATGTCCAGCAATCAAAATACAGGGAAGCCCATTTTGTTTTTAGTTATTTAAATAAATAATTAAAAAAATATATATGGGCTCCCGCTGCATTTTTTGTATTGCTAGCTAAGGGTAATCAAAGCAGCTACTGGCTGCTAACCCCCACTGCTTGGTGTTACCTTCACTGGCAATGGAAAATCCAGGGAAGCATTTTTTATTTTTTTTGCCAAAAAACTACAAAAAAAGGACGTGAGCTTCGCCATATTTTTTTATGCTAGCCAGGTATAGTAGGCAGGTGCTGGAAGAGTTGGATACAGCGCCAGAAGATGGTGCTTCTATGAAAGTGCAATTTTCTGAGGCGGCTGCAGACTGCAATTCGCAGCAGTGGGGCCCAGAAAGCTCAGGCCAACCTGTGCTGCGGATTCCAATCCCCAGCTGCCTAGTTGTACCTGGCTGGACACAAAAATGGGGCGAAGCCTACGTCATTTGTTTTCTAATTATTTCATGAAATTCATGAAATAATAAAAAAAGGGCTTCCCTTTATTTTTGGTTCCCAGCCGGGTACAAATAGGCAACTGGGGGTTGGGGGCAGCCGTACCTGCCTGCTGTACCTGGCTAGCATACAAAAATATGGCGAAGCCCACATAATTTTTTCAGGGGGCAAAAAACTTCTGCATACAGTCTTGGATGGAGTATGCTGAGCCTTGTAGTTCTGCAGCTGCTGTCTGTCTGTATGGAGAAGAGCAGACAGCAGCTGCAGAACTACAAGGCTCAGCATACTCCATCCAGGACTGTATGCATAAGTTTTTTGCCCACCAAAAAAATGACGTGGGCTTCGCCATATTTTTGTATGCTGGCCAGGTACAGCAAGCAGCCACGGGCTGCCTCCAACCCCCAGTTGCCTATTTGTACCAGGCTGGGAACCAAAAATATAGGGAAGCCCTTTTTTTTAATTTCACTTATTTCATGAAATAATTAAAAAACAAATGACGTGGGCTTCGCCCCATTTTTGTGTCCAGCCAGGTACAACTAGGCAGCTGGGGATTGGAATCCGCGGCACAGGTTAGCCCGAGGTTTCTGGGCGCCTCTGCTGCGAATTTCAGTCCGCAGCCGTCCCAGAAAAAGGCGCACTCATAGAAGCGCCATCATCTGGCGCTGTATCCAACTCTTCCAACAGCCCTGGAGCCAGGTGGCTTGTTGGGTAATTATGAGTTAATACTGGCTTTGTTTTACTAGCCAGTATTAAGCCAGAGATTCTTAATGTCAGGCACGTTTGACCCGGCCATTAAGAATCTCCAATAAAGGGTTAAAAAAAAGACACCACACAGAGAAAAAAATACTTTAATAGAAATAAATACACAGACACATTAGAGACTCCATCTTTATTACCCCCTGTCAGCCCAATAAACCAGCGCTGATAAGAGGTTTTTTTATTAATATTTTATACTTTTTATTGCTATCCTTGTTTTAGACACAAATTTATTCAAAACAATTCACACAATAGAACAAGGAAAAAGAAAGAAGAATAAACCACATATGGTAGAAATAAAAATAAAAGTAAAAATAAAGAATAAGTAACTGATAGTGCAGCAAACAGATACCAGGTGTCTGGTTGCAGTACCCCAGCCGGTAGTAGAGCAATTATTAAATCTAGTATAGTATATTAAGTGATGCTTCAAGGCATATGATATTTAATGCCAATTGAAACTATCACTGCAATATGATTTTTCTGGAGAGTTTTTTTCAATCCATAAGCAAAAAGGTTTTTAATAGAGGCTTAAATTATAAGCAATTTCAGCGTTCCAAGTGCCTTTAAATGAATTTGAAGAAACTGCACTTCAGGATTGTAGTGAGGATTGTAGTGAGGATGAGGTGCCCCAGCTCATCACTTGATGAGCTGGGGCACCTCATCCTCACTACAATCCTCACTACAATCGGGAAGCAGCGTGCAGCCTTCACTCCGTGAGAGATCAGTGCTGTCAGTGGTAACAGCGGTAACGCTGACAGACGCGTTACCATAGCAACGGTTCTCTCGGAGCCGCGGTTAGCGGTGACGTCACCGCTAACTGCGTTGCTATGGCAACGGTGATCTCCGTTAATGACCGGCTGTGTCAGCCGGTCCCTAACAGAACGGGGAGTCGACCGTGTGCTAGAGCATGTCGCTGGTACACGGCGATACACAAATGTGCACCGTGTACCGGAGAGATGCACTCGCAGGTCCTACATGACGCGTCATAGTCATGTGACCAGTCTGTAGCCAATGAGATAATAGCCACGTGACTGGTCACATGGCTATTTTGACGTCACGATAGGTCCTGCATCTCTGCTGTCAGTGCCGGTCACCGGGAGGATTCAGCGATCATCGGATGGAATAGCGGCAGGAGACAGAGTGCAGGAGGGATCGCGGGGACCGGTAAGTGTTATGGCAATGTTTATTAACTGTTTGTGATTGCCTCCCATTATAGCCTATTGGTTCGAGTTCGGTTCGACGAGCCGAACTCGAACGGGACCTCCGTTCGGCGAACCGACCTCGAGCCGAACCGGGACCGGTTCGCTCATCTCAAGTCGGGATGTGCTGCAGAAGACCGGAGAAGATGGAAATCTGCAGAGACGAGATGTGAATGGGAAAAGTCATCATGGCGTCAGGACAAGATGAAGAATAGAAAGAAATGACTAGAGACAACATCATCTATAAGGTACCTGAATGTAAATGTTTATTTGTGATACTGACAATGTCTTATCATTAGGCCTTGGTCCCACTTGCACATTGCTTCTGATGTGAGCGCAGTGAGACCCCCACTGATCAGCTGATTATGGTGCAGGTGTCCAGAAATGCTTATTTCTGGATCTGCTCCGTCCTCTGATGGTGTCAGCGTCCGGGTACTGCACATCCACCTCATTGATTTTAATAGTGGACTGCTGCCACTATCAGAAGACGGAGCAGATCCAGAACTGAGCACTTCCGGCCACCTGCCACCACCGACACCTAATGTAGGGAATTGGCGGGGGTGCCAGGTGCCGGACCGCGACCAGTCAGATATTGGTGACCTATCCTAAGGAAAGGTCATTAATGTTAAAGTAGTGGACAATCTCTTTAATAAAGTCTTGTGCCGTTTGACAAGCTAAGGGTTACTATGTTTTTATTTATGTTGTTTAGGAGCATTAAAGGGGTTATCCACATTTGTGATGAGTCTGCAGTCACTCTGTGTGTCACTCTGTGACTGCAGCCTTCTGAATTCTCACAGTGTGCACTCTGCACACTGTCAGGATTCTCTGGTGCCGGCGGTGAGAGTGCGAGGTTATGAAGCTGCAAGTATGCGATTTACATAGATGTGGTCACGTGCTGAACAGACATGCTCAATGAAAATGAATTGACTGAGGCTGGACACATCAAACCAGAATGTGGCCAGAAGTCTACAAATCTCATACTTGTGCTCACATGATCGTCCACTCTCTCCACTGGCACCGGCACACCCCGCCGCAGCCCCGCTACTCAATGACAACACCCCCCCCCGCTCTTTGCCTCAGAGATGCGTACCAGCAAATATTTTTTTACAAAAAAAACACTGGTTGTTGATCAATAATAAAAATAAATCCTCTAAAATTTAACTTGCTTAATAATTCTGCACACGGTGTAAGTATTTGGTCAATAACAAAAGTTCATCTCAATATTTTGTTATATATCCTTTGTTGGCAATGACAGAGGTCAAATGTTTTCTGTAAGTCTTCATAAGGTTGGCACACACTATTGGTGGTCTATTGGCCCATTCCTCTATGCAGATCTCCTCTAGAGCAGTGATGTGTTGGGCCTGTCGCTGGGCAACACGGATTTTTAACTCCCTCCAAAGGTTTTCAATGGGGTTGAGATCTGGAGAATGGCTAGGCCTCTCCAGGACCTTCATATGCTACGAAGCCACTCCTTTGTTGCCTTGGCGGTGTGCAAGGGATCATTATCATGCTGAAAGACCCAGCCACATTTCATCTTCAATGCCCTTGCTGATGGAAGGATGTTTGCACTCCAAATTTCACGATACATGGCCCCATTCATTCTTTCATGTACACAGATCAGTCGTCCTGGTCCCTTTGCAGAGAAAAAGCCCCAAAGCATGATGTTGACATCCCCATGCTTCACAGTAGGTATGGTGTTCTTTGGATGCAACTCAGCATTCTGTCTCCTGAAAACACGACGAGTTGTGTTTCTACCAAACAGTTCTACTTTGGTTTCATCAGACCATATGACATTCTCTCATATGTCATATGTCACCATATGATATGCTCTCTAGTAAACTTCAGATGCGCCCGGACATCTACTTGCTTAAGCAGGGGAACACGTCTGGCTCTACAGGATCAGAGTCCTTGGCGGTGTAGTGTGTTACTGATGGTAGCCTTTGTTACGGTGGTCCCAGCTCTATGCAGGTCATTCACTAGGTCCCCCCTTGTGGTTCTGGGATTTTTGATCACTGTTCATAGGATAATTTTGATCCCAAGGGGTGAGATCTTGCATGGAGCCCCAGATCGAGGGAGATTATAAGTGGTCTTGTATATCTTCCATTTTCTTATTATTGCTCCCACAGTTGATTTCATCCGACCAAGCTGCTTGCCTATTGCAGATTCAGTCTTCCCAGCCTGGTGCAGGGCTACAATTTTGTTTCTGGTGTCCTTCGACAGCTCTTTGGTCTTCACCATAGTGGAGTTTGGAGTGTGACTGTTTGAGGTTGTAGACAGATGTCTTTCATACTGATAAATTCAAACAGGTGCTATTACTATAGGTAATGAGTCTAGGACAGTGGAGCCTCTTAAAGAAGAAGTTACAGGTCTGTGAGAGCCAGAAATTTTGCATGTTTTTCTATGACTAAATACTTATTTTCTACCATAATTTGCAAAAAATTTTTTGCTAAATCACAGAAGGTGATTTTCTGAATTTGATTTCTCATTTTGTCTCTCATAGTTGTGGTCTACCTATTATGTCAATTACAGGCCTCTCTCATCTTTTTAAGTGGGAGAACGCACAATTGGTGGCTGACTAAATACTTTTTTTCCCCACTTTATAGATCATGAAATGCCGATTTGTGACACACCCCTTTCTGTACACTGCACGTTCCTATTCTACACTATCGCTCTCTTATCTCTCTCAACTACTTTTGATTTCTCCCCTAGCTAAGCTAACTGTGTAGCAGCAGCAGCACCTTCCCTAAGCTTTAGCAATCACAAAATGGCGCCAACACCGCCTGTACGCATTTTGTATGCAGAGGGACATGTGACGTAGGCAGCCAATGATATAAACCCTTGAGCCTGAACCTTTTGGATGTTTTATGTGCAGTGATTGACTGCAGAAACATCCACAAATAAAGTTACAAAAAGAAAAAAAAAGTGCACCGCCCCTCTGGCCTCTCCCCACCCCCTCCCGTCATTAAACACATCATACAGCACCACAATACTATCCAAAAGCATCATATGTTATTAGAAAAGCATTTTGGAAAACAAACATAGCTGATCATTATCAGGTTTTCTCAAAAATGCTCTGGTACATGCCCTAGAAGCGGATAGGGAAATGCTTGTACTGAATTTGAAAATGGCGAACACGAACCCAACAAGTTTGCTCATCTCTATTCAGAACATCTATAAGAAAAACTTGATTTTTGTCACTAAATTTTGAGACCCATAACTTTTTTATTTTTCCATCAATGGACCTGTGTGAAGGCTTATTTTTGCATGGCGAGTTATCATATTCATTGTTATCATTTTAGGATAAATGCAATGTTTTCAATACATGTTAAAGGGAACCTGTCAGGTGCAATATGCACCCAGAACGACGAGCAGCCCTGAGTGCATATTGCTAATCCCTGCCTAACTGCCCCAGCATCTAGTCGAAAACATAAAGAGATCTTTAGAACAAGTATTTCTAAAGATCTTTTATCATATGCTAATGAGCGCAGGAACTAGTCCCAAGGGCGTTAGTTCCTGCGCTCATTCCGCCCTCAGCATGGCAGCACGCCCACAGGGGCGTGCTGACATGCTATTCAATTCAGCATCATCAGCAGTGCCATGCGTACCTCTGTCCACTGATCAGAAGTCCTGGCACTTACGGTCATGCGCACTAGACCTTTCTGAAGCTGGGACGCATACATCCAACTTCATACTGTGCATGACCCGAAGTGCCAGGCATTCAGATCAGCGGTCACAGCGGACACAGGTACACGCGTCACTCACCACTGGTGATGCTGCATTGAATACCATGTTAGCAATGACAGATTGTTCTGAAAAGTTACTTGAAAGTATAGTTAGGCTATGTGTCCATGATGCTTTTTTGTGTGCTTCTTTTCTACACATAAAAAGCATGTTTTGGCAGGAAAAAAACGCATTTTTTATTGCATTTGCGCATTTTTTCATACAAGTTTTTTCCTGCTTCTTTTTGTGCTTTTTTTAGTCATGGCGATCACAGGAGTTCAGGTGCTATATCCCTGCGACTGATGTTACAGCCGGGACCTGTCTCTCACTGCCCAGAGTGGTGCCCGCACCACTTCTGGCAGTTTATCCCCCTGAATGCAGCGATCAGTGTGATTGCAGCATTCAAATGGCAAGAAGAGGAATTGTTTACCTCTCCCTGGCGATCATGCCCCTGTAATGGGATCACAGGAACCCGATCGCTGTCATGGTAACCCTGGGTCGTCACCATGATGACCTTGGGTTACTGAGCTATGGAGAACCTCACACACCATGCTGTATGCACAGTATGTGAGGCAAAGTGCTGTAATATAATCCCCTGTATTGATAAAGCATTGCAGGGCATTATGGAAACACAGAAAAAAAAACAGAAATAATTGACATGCTACTTTTTTTTTCAGCAACAAAACCTGCAAGGAAAAAAAGAAGCAGTGTGTGCACAGCAAGTCACGATTCTCATGGACTTTGCAGGGATGCTTTTTCCTTGCTTTTATTGAATAAAATTTGCAAGGAATCACGCATGAAAAAACGCAAAAAAACGCCACGTGGTCACATAGCCTAACACTTTCAGTATGTAGTCAAAATAACGATCTCCTATAAAGTGCAGCCTCAGTAAAAATATGGTAGAAACAGGTGCTCCTAGCAGGAGTCGGGCTGACAGAGAAACAGCTGGCACACCACAATTGTGTAGGAGATCGGTACCCAAATAGATGCATCACCAATTAAATGACACTGTCCAAAATCACTATTTAAATAAAAAAATTCCTTTGTAACTTACAATTTATGCTCATTTGATATTGAATCCTGTTGTTTTTTTCCCCATTTTCCTGATACCTTTTCCACAATGACAAAGATTTATGCAAAATGTATACTACGGTATGTTTACACTAACTGTGTATTACTTTTATGAGTAAAAGTTGTATATTAATATAGCGTTAAAGGGAACCAAACATCAGCATTTTCCTATATAAGGTGCATCCTTGTGACCGCAGGAACGCGCTCGGTCACAACAGGACTGGAGAACAGCTGATCTTACCGATTAGCTGCAGCAGATGATATCGTAGGAGACGTCTGCTGCAGCTAATCAGGGTAAGATCAGCTGTTCTCCAGTCCTGTTGTGACCGCGCGCGCTCCTGCGGTCACAACAGATCTGAAGAAGCGCGAGCGCATGCGCCGCCCTCTCATGCACCATAATACTGTGGGCTTCAGAAACACGGCGTCGGAGATGAGCGCTATGCGCAGGCGCTAACTCCGACGCCGTGTAACTGAAGATTAGAAATTTACATACGGCCAGTGAGAGGGAAGAACAGGCAGCGGGAGGGGGGGGGGGGCGTTGAACACGTGCATAACCCGCCTGGACATTAGCAGCGAGGTGCACACGTCAATCAAAAAGTGCATGAATTTTCAAACTTTATAAAGTTGAATTTCACAGCCTAAACACCCGAGCTGCCCACTAATGGTATGTACACACTGTGCCTGATAGTGCCAGTACTGCACTGGCTGCACCTTAGGGGTGCTTCACACATAGCGAGATCGCTACCGAAATCGCTGCTACGGCACGGTTTTGGTGACGCAACAGTGACCTCATTAGCGATCTCGCTGTGTGTGACACTGAGCAGCGATCTGGCCCCTGCTGCGAGATCGCTGCTCGTTACACACAGCCCTGGTTCGTTTTCTTCAAAGCCGCTCTCCCGCTGTGACACACAGATCGCTGTGTGTGACAGCGAGAGAGCGATGAAATGAAGCGAGCAGAGAGCAGGAGCCGGCATCTGGCAGCTGTGTTAAGCTGTAACCAGGGTAAACATCGGGTAACCAAGGTGGTTACCCGATATTTACCTTAGTTACCAGCCTCCGCAGCTCTCACGCTGCCTGTGCTGCCGGCTCCGGCTCTCTGCACATGTAGCTGCAGTACACATCGGGTAATTAACCCGATGTGTACTGTAGCTAGGAGAGCAAGGAGCCAGCGCTAAGCAGTGTGTGCGGCTCCCTGCTCTCTGCACATGTAGCTGCAGTACACATCGGGTTAATTAACCCGATGTGTACTGTAGCTAGGAGAGCAAGGAGCCAGCGCTAAGCAGTGTGCGCGGCTCCCTGCTCTCGCGGTTATGATCGCTGCTTCGGCTGCTGTGTTTGACAGCTAAGCAGCGATCATAACAGCGACTTACAAGGTCGCTGTTATGTCACAGAAAATGGTGGTGTAATAGCGACCTCGTTGTCGCTGTCGCTTAGTGTGAACCAGCCCTTATACACGAAAATCCTGATGTTTGGTTCCCTTTAAAGTAAACATTTATCACCATAAACATCATCCTTTAACTGAGTGCAATACAATCCGAAATCTCAATGTCAATATTTTTGACCATCAATTGTAAAAGCACTGTGAATAAAATAACTATGAACATGCATGCTAAATAGTTGCAAGTTAAGTTTAAGATGATTGTCTATAAAATGAAGGAAGTCTCACGCTTGAAGCTGCAATGGATGGTGAGATATGGAGCCTGAAAGTCAAATGTTTAAACCATTGTTACCCTTTTACTCGTCAGTGTAAGTTCTGACACACACTGTATGGCTGCATTCTTACAATTACACCAATAGGTTGTTTCCAAGAAAATGGGAATGTTAGTAGAAATTTCAAGAACATGCTTGAGCTCTTAGGCAGTCACAAAAGAATTCCAAGAAACTGGGGGTAATCCTTGGGAAAATGAAATTCTGTGAATTTGGGAACGCCAGAAGAAAACCTCTTTTTATAATAATCATTACTTTTTAGGGATTTTACTTGACAGACATTGCCTTTATAGGAAAATGATATAATCTTTTAAGAAAATGTAACAGGATTTTAGTAGAAAAATATAGAATAATCTTATAATTTTATCAATAATATATGTTGAGCAGAATTAAATTTTCCTGAGTAAAATATGGTTATCATTATTCTAAAAGGGGTTGTTCAGGAATAATTTGCGTACCATATAGATCATAAATATGAGATTGTGCTGGTAGCACACCTAGCCCTCCCTTTCCCCCACCAATCAGCTGATATATGGAGACATTGTTTAGTGGCCCCTGATGAGTACGGAAGGTTATCTGTCATTCCATTCATGTAAATGGGATACAAACTGCAGTACTCAGCAGTGGCCATCATACAATGTACCAAGCAGCAGTGCTCCACATTGTACAGTGGTGGTTCCAAATATTACTAGAGCAGATATCAGCTGATCAGTGGAGGAAGACAGGTGTCGGACATTGATTTCATATTGATAACCTATTCCTTGGATAGTTCATGAATATTTTAGTCTCCGATAACTTTGCTCACATTAATTTTACCAAAAATACAGTAGATCCCTCAACCAAGGAGGAAAGAAGCTTTTACAAGCATATCTCTATGGCGGTGGTTCACCTGAGGAGACCTGAATTATTACCAAAGGCACTAGAAATTGTCAAAACTGCTGGTATCTTAATTAACCGTGTCATATTTGGATGGCATAATACCAGTGTAAAATTTCACTATACAGGATTTATCTGGAAAGGTTTCTTGTTTTACAACATTTAATGTGTCTTTTTTAGTAATATTTGAATGTAGCTCCAAACCATTTCTCAAAGTTGTATCTCCCTGACAATATATCTGATTGATGTTTTACAGATCTTTATTATGTCACCAGTGTTTAGCTCCTTATTGTTCTGCTGTGTGTCTCTGATTTGGTATATAGACTATGTATTAGGGCAGGATCACATGACCGAAAGAATAGGGCTAATTATTCTAATGACACTGATGAAACACTGACAAATAGGAATAACGTTTGGAACACCATTCTAAGTCCGAACTGGGTGCAAAAACCTAAAAAAACATCACTATGGGGAGATAAGGTATGCACACCAGTGACTATGTAAGGGGAATACATGAAATAGCAGAAACTGCTGTGTGAATACTGACTTGAAAAATCCAATAGCTATATGCAAGAGTGAAAATGTGAAAAATGGCATCTGCATTACTGCCATGAACATATGAATCAAGAGAAATTTAGCTACTGAATTGATCAATGCAATAGAGCCCCAACACTACGCCAAAGTATTTCTCTACGTTGGGGTCCCTAGCTTGTGTGTGTCCTCTCATGCAGTTAAAAAACTTACCGTGTATGGGAAGCTGAGACCCAGGCTATTTCTGCGTATGATATGGACCGGCAATAGGTGTGGTTGGGGAGGGTTCACAAACAAAAAAATACTAACAAATAGGAATAACGTTTGGAACACCATTCTAAGTCCGAACTGGGTGCAAAAACCTAAAAAAACATCACTATGGGGAGATAAGGTATGGACACCAGTGACTATGTAAGGGGAATACATGAAATAGCAGAAACTGCTGTGTGAATACTGACTTGAAAAATCCAATAGCTATATGCAAGAGTGAAAATGTGAAAAATGGAATCTGCATTACTGCCATGAACATATGAATCAAGAGAAATTTAGCTACTGAATTGATCAATGCAATAGAGCCCCAACACTACGCCAAAGTATTTCTCTACGTTGGGGTCCCTAGCTTGTGTGTGTCCTCTCATGCAGTTAAAAAACTTACCGTGTATGGGAAGCTGAGACCCAGGCTATTTATGCGTATGATATGGACCGGCAATAGGTGTGGTTGGGGAGGGTTCACAAACGAAAAAATACTAACAAATAGGAATAACGTTTGGAACACCATTCTAAGTCCGAACTGGGTGCAAAAACCTAAAAAAACATCACTATGGGGAGATAAGGTATGCACACCAGTGACTATGTAAGAGGAATACATGAAATAGCAGAAACTGCTGTGTGAATACTGACTTGAAAAATCCAATAGCTATATGCAAGAGTGAAAATGTGAAAAATGGAATCTGCATTACTGCCATGAACATATGAATCAAGAGAAATTTAGCTACTGAATTGATCAATGCAATAGAGCCCCAACACTACGCCACAGTATTTCTCTACGTTGGGGTCCCTAGCTTGTGTGTGTCCTCTCATGCAGTTAAAAAACTTACCGTGTATGGGAAGCTGAGACCCAGGCTATTTATGCGTATGATATGGACCGGCAATAGGTGTGGTTGGGGAGGGTTCACAAACGAAAAAATACTAACAAATAGGAATAACGTTTGGAACACCATTCTAAGTCCGAACTGGGTACAAAACCTAAAAAAACATCACTATGGGGAGATAAGGTATGCACACCAGTGACTATGTAAGGGGAATACATGAAATAGCAGAAACTGCTGTGTGAATACTGACTTGAAAAATCCAATAGCTATATGCAAGAGTGAAAATGTGAAAAATAGAATCTGCATTACTGCCATGAACATATGAATCAAGAGAAATTTAGCTACTGAATTGATCAATGCAATAGAGCCCCAACACTACGCCAAAGTATTTCTCTACGTTGGGGTCCCTAGCTTGTGTGTGTCCTCTCATGCAGTTAAAAAACTTACCGTGTATGGGAAGCTGAGACCCAGGCTATTTATGCGTATGATATGGACCGGCAATAGGTGTGGTTGGGGAGGGTTCACAAACGAAAAAATACTAACAAATAGGAATAACGTTTGGAACACCATTCTAAGTCCGAACTGGGTGCAAAAACCTAAAAAAACATCACTATGGGGAGATAAGGTATGCACACCAGTGACTATGTAAGGGGAATACATGAAATAGCAGAAACTGCTGTGTGAATACTGACTTGAAAAATCCAATAGCTATATGCAAGAGTGAAAATGTGAAAAATGGAATCTGCATTACTGCCATGAACATATGAATCAAGAGAAATTTAGCTACTGAATTGATCAATGCAATAGAGCCCCAACACTACGCCACAGTATTTCTCTACGTTGGGGTCCCTAGCTTGTGTGTGTCCTCTCATGCAGTTAAAAAACTTACCGTGTATGGGAAGCTGAGACCCAGGCTATTTATGCGTATGATATGGACCGGCAATAGGTGTGGTTGGGGAGGGTTCACAAACGAAAAAATACTAACAAATAGGAATAACGTTTGGAACACCATTCTAAGTCCGAACTGGGTGCAAAAACCTAAAAAAACATCACTATGGGGAGATAAGGTATGCACACCAGTGACTATGTAAGGGGAATACATGAAATAGCAGAAACTGCTGTGTGAATACTGACTTGAAAAATCCAATAGCTATATGCAAGAGTGAAAATGTGAAAAATGGAATCTGCATTACTGCCATGAACATATGAATCAAGAGAAATTTAGCTACTGAATTGATCAATGCAATAGAGCCCCAACACTACGCCACAGTATTTCTCTACGTTGGGGTCCCTAGCTTGTGTGTGTCCTCTCATGCAGTTAAAAAACTTACCGTGTATGGGAAGCTGAGACCCAGGCTATTTATGCGTATGATATGGACCGGCAATAGGTGTGGTTGGGGAGGGTTCACAAACGAAAAAATACTAACAAATAGGAATAACGTTTGGAACACCATTCTAAGTCCGAACTGGGTACAAAACCTAAAAAAACATCACTATGGGGAGATAAGGTATGCACACCAGTGACTATGTAAGGGGAATACATGAAATAGCAGAAACTGCTGTGTGAATACTGACTTGAAAAATCCAATAGCTATATGCAAGAGTGAAAATGTGAAAACTAGAATCTGCATTACTACCATGAACATATGAATCAAGAGAAATTTAGCTACTGAATTGATCAATGCAATAGAGCCCCAACACTACGCCAAAGTATTTCTCTACGTTGGGGTCCCTAGCTTGTGTGTGTCCTCTCATGCAGTTAAAAAACTTACCGTGTATGGGAAGCTGAGACCCAGGCTATTTATGCGTATGATATGGACCGGCAATAGGTGTGGTTGGGGAGGGTTCACAAACGAAAAAATACTAACAAATAGGAATAACGTTTGGAACACCATTCTAAGTCCGAACTGGGTGCAAAAACCTAAAAAAACATCACTATGGGGAGATAAGGTATGCACACCAGTGACTATGTAAGGGGAATACATGAAATAGCAGAAACTGCTGTGTGAATACTGACTTGAAAAATCCAATAGCTATATGCAAGAGTGAAAATGTGAAAAATGGCATCTGCATTACTGCCATGAACATATGAATCAAGAGAAATTTAGCTACTGAATTGATCAATGCAATAGAGCCCCAACACTACGCCAAAGTATTTCTCTACGTTGGGGTCCCTAGCTTGTGTGTGTCCTCTCATGCAGTTAAAAAACTTACCGTGTATGGGAAGCTGAGACCCAGGCTATTTATGCGTATGATATGGACCGGCAATAGGTGTGGTTGGGGAGGGTTCACAAACGAAAAAATACTAACAAATAGGAATAACGTTTGGAACACCATTCTAAGTCCGAACTGGGTGCAAAAACCTAAAAAAACATCACTATGGGGAGATAAGGTATGCACACCAGTGACTATGTAAGGGGAATACATGAAATAGCAGAAACTGCTGTGTGAATACTGACTTGAAAAATCCAATAGCTATATGCAAGAGTGAAAATGTGAAAAATGGCATCTGCATTACTGCCATGAACATATGAATCAAGAGAAATTTAGCTACTGAATTGATCAATGCAATAGAGCCCCAACACTACGCCAAAGTATTTCTCTACGTTGGGGTCCCTAGCTTGTGTGTGTCCTCTCATGCAGTTAAAAAACTTACCGTGTATGGGAAGCTGAGACCCAGGCTATATATGCATATGATATGGACCGGCAATAGGTGTGGTTGGGGAGGGTTCACAAACGAAAAAATACTAACAAATAGGAATAACGTTTGGAACACCATTCTAAGTCCGAACTGGGTACAAAACCTAAAAAAACATCACTATGGGGAGATAAGGTATGCACACCAGTGACTATGTAAGGGGAATACATGAAATAGCAGAAACTGCTGTGTGAATACTGACTTGAAAAATCCAATAGCTATATGCAAGAGTGAAAATGTGAAAACTAGAATCTGCATTACTACCATGAACATATGAATCAAGAGAAATTTAGCTACTGAATTGATCAATGCAATAGAGCCCCAACACTACGCCAAAGTATTTCTCTACGTTGGGGTCCCTAGCTTGTGTGTGTCCTCTCATGCAGTTAAAAAACTTACCGTGTATGGGAAGCTGAGACCCAGGCTATTTATGCGTATGATATGGACCGGCAATAGGTGTGGTTGGGGAGGGTTCACAAACGAAAAAATACTAACAAATAGGAATAACGTTTGGAACACCATTCTAAGTCCGAACTGGGTGCAAAAACCTAAAAAAACATCACTATGGGGAGATAAGGTATGCACACCAGTGACTATGTAAGGGGAATACATGAAATAGCAGAAACTGCTGTGTGAATACTGACTTGAAAAATCCAATAGCTATATGCAAGAGTGAAAATGTGAAAAATGGCATCTGCATTACTGCCATGAACATATGAATCAAGAGAAATTTAGCTACTGAATTGATCAATGCAATAGAGCCCCAACACTACGCCAAAGTATTTCTCTACGTTGGGGTCCCTAGCTTGTGTGTGTCCTCTCATGCAGTTAAAAAACTTACCGTGTATGGGAAGCTGAGACCCAGGCTATTTATGCGTATGATATGGACCGGCAATAGGTGTGGTTGGGGAGGGTTCACAAACGAAAAAATACTAACAAATAGGAATAACGTTTGGAACACCATTCTAAGTCCGAACTGGGTGCAAAAACCTAAAAAAACATCACTATGGGGAGATAAGGTATGCACACCAGTGACTATGTAAGGGGAATACATGAAATAGCAGAAACTGCTGTGTGAATACTGACTTGAAAAATCCAATAGCTATATGCAAGAGTGAAAATGTGAAAAATGGCATCTGCATTACTGCCATGAACATATGAATCAAGAGAAATTTAGCTACTGAATTGATCAATGCAATAGAGCCCCAACACTACGCCAAAGTATTTCTCTACGTTGGGGTCCCTAGCTTGTGTGTGTCCTCTCATGCAGTTAAAAAACTTACCGTGTATGGGAAGCTGAGACCCAGGCTATATATGCATATGATATGGACCGGCAATAGGTGTGGTTGGGGAGGGTTCACAAACGAAAAAATACTAACAAATAGGAATAACGTTTGGAACACCATTCTAAGTCCGAACTGGGTGCAAAAACTTTTTAACTGCATGAGAGGACACACACAAGCTAGGGACCCCAACGTAGAGAAATACTTTGGCGTAGTGTTGGGGCTCTATTGCATTGATCAATTCAGTAGCTAAATTTCTCTTGATTCATATGTTCATGGCAGTAATGCAGATTCCATTTTTCACATTTTCGCTCTTGCATATAGCTATTGGATTTTTCAAGTCAGTATTCACACAGCAGTTTCTGCTATTCCATGTATTCCCCTTACATAGTCACTGGTGTGCATACCTTATCTCCCCATAGTGATGTTTTTTTAGGTTTTTGCACCCAGTTCAGACTTAGAATGGTGTTCCAAACGTTATTCCTATTTGTTAGTATTTTTTCGTTTGTGAACTCTCCCCAACCACACCTATTGCCGGTCCATATCATACGCATAAATAGCCTGGGTTTCAGCTTCCCATACACGGTAAGTTTTTTAACTGCATGAGAGGACACACACAAGCTAGGGACCCCAACGTAGAGAAATACTTTGCGTAGTGTTGGGGCTCTATTGCATTGATCAATTCAGTAGCTAAATTTCTCTTGATTCATATGTTCATGGCAGTAATGCAGATTCCATTTTTCACATTTTCACTCTTGCATATAGCTATTGGATTTTTCAAGTCAGTATTCACACAGCAGTTTCTGCTATTTCATATATTCCCCTTACATAGTCACTGGTGTGCATACCTTATCTCCCCATACTGATGAAACACTGAGTCAGCATAGCATGCTCCAATTTTTTCACATGAAAGAATCTGAGCACACAGTGAGAAGATGGAGAACAATATTTCTCCATCTTCTCCATTATGTGAGTCTGCCAAATTCAGACCTACACTTGGATATCATCCCATGGACTTGAATGGTTGAGTGGCATTTGATTTCAGAGCTGTGATATTTTTTCACTGACAAATTCTGTCAGTAAAAAGAAATCACAATGAATAACATTGGACCGAGTGCTATCCGATAAAAAAAAAATACACTTGTGTAACTCTGCCCTTACACAGATACTGCATTTTTACCTAGAAGCATTGTTTTGAGGGAATATGCAGTGCCTCATAAACACATCATAGTACAGCTCCTGAGTGAATGGTGTAGTCATTGGACTTTAGGTGACTAATGGTAGCATCAAAACTATGATAATGATGTAACAGTAAAACATCCAGTAATGATGTGAAAATAAGCTTGATGCTCAAAGAATGACGAATAAATAAATTGACATTTTGGTCTTGAATTGTAGACCTTCATCAGAATGTTAGCTGATTGCTATGTGGTCTAACGTATCAGTGATGTCAATGCAGTGGTAAGGCGATGGCCGTAGCATGGAAATAGCGACGGCCATCACCTTACCACTGTTTTGATATCACTGACACTTCAGGCCACCTGACAATCAGCTCATACTCTGATGAAGGTCCACAATTAAGGGCCGAAACGTCAAAGATTTTATTTTTGATTGCCATTAAAATCTTTTATTCACAGTCTTCCGATTGCCCAGTTTATTTTTACATAATGTACGGATTGGTTCCCTACTTGAGCACCATACTTTATTGCATTAGTAGTTAGACATATATTTCTCTATCACAGTAAAATATCCTATATTCAATAAATATTCCATTTAGTAGAAAACAATTTGTTCTTTTTTTCCCATAGAGATGTAAAATAAGTTAATAAATAGGGATGATCAAATACCTCAAATATTCAGCTTTGCGAATATTTGCCGAATAGGTCGCAGCTATCGACTATTCGTGAATATTCGATGCGCAATGTAAGTCTATGGGAAACCCGAATAACAACTATTTGGAACTATTCGGGCTTCCCATAGGCTTACATTGCGCATCGAATATTTGCATAGCGGCGACTTATTCATAGGATATTCGCGAAGCCGAATATTTGAGGTATTCAATCATCCCTATTAATAAATCTATGTATCATTAGACTCCGTCATAACAAGAGAGATATAATATATGACTATAACAAAAGTACAAACGTTTTGTATGTAGCATAGATCATTATTCAGTCAAACAGATGCAAATATACCGTCTTTATTTTTACCCAATATTCATAACATGGTAATCACTACTGATAAATGCCCTGTGTTGATTTGTAATTAGCGCTAAATGTCTCGTCATTCACACCTTGTACAATGCTTCAGGCTACAGCAGCATATTCAAGCAGTGAATGTATAGCCGGCATCAGTGGCGTAACTAGAGTTTGATGGGCCCTGGTGCAAACTTTGGACCGGGGCCCCCCTCCATGTACACAACACTTAGGGTACGGGATAATGATGCTGACACTTGGCTTTTACCCACAGCACCCAGGTTTCTGATAATCTAAAATCCCTCTATCAGCACCCTGCTTTCCTATGCTCTGTCATACATCTTTCCCTCAGCACCCAGCTTTCCCATATCAGAGCATGGGAAAGCTGGGTGCTGAGAGATGTATAGCAGATCATGGGAAAGCTGGGTGCTGAGAGATGTATAGCAGAGCATGGGAAAGCTGGGTGCTGAGAGATGTATAGCAGATCATGGGAAAGCTGGGTGCTGAGAGATGTATAGCAGAGCATGGGAAAGCTGGGTGCTGAGAGATGTATAGCAGAGCATGGGAAAGCTGGGTGCTGAAAGATGTATAGCAGAGCATGGGAAAGCTGGGTGCTTAGAGATGTATAGCAGAGCATGGGAAAGCTGGGTGCTGAGAGATGTATAGCAGAGCATGGGAAAGCTGGGTGCTGAGAGATGTATAGCAGAGCATGGGAAAGCTGGGTGCTTAGAGATGTATAGCAGAGCATGGGAAAGCTGGGTGCTGAGAGATGTATAGCAGAGCATGGGAAAGCTGGGTGCTGAGAGATGTATAGCAGAGCATGGGAAAGCTGGGTGCTGAGAGATGTATAGCAGAGCATGGGAAAGTTGGGTGCTGAGAGATGTATAGCAGAGCATGGGAAAGCTGGGTGCTGAGAGATGTATAGCAGAGCATGGGAAAGCTGGGTGCTGAGAGATGTATAGCAGAGCATGGGAAAGCTGGGTGCTGAGAGATGTATAGCAGAGCATGGGAAAGTTGGGTGCTGAGAGATGTATAGCAGAGCATGGGAAAGCTGGGTGCTGAGAGATGTATAGCAGAGCATGGGAAAGCTGGGTGCTGAGAGATGTATAGCAGAGCATGGGAAAGCTGGGTGCTGAGAGATGTATAGCAGAGCATGGGAAAGCTGGGTGCTGAGAGATATATAGCAGAGCATGGGAAAGAGCCCTTTTCTCTCAGCACAAAACATTCCCATCCCATACTTGTATCTTTTTCCTCCCTCATATATAGTTATCCAAATACTATAATGGCCCCCACATAGCCTTCCATATAGTATAAAGGGTCCCACATAACCCTTCATATATTAGAATACACTTCCATAGTCCTCCATGTATTATAATGCATTTCCCATAGTTCTCCATATTTTATACTGCACCACAGTCCCCCATGCCTTATAATGCACCCCCACAGACCATGTGTAAGGTAGCCTCCATAGTCCTCCATATATTATAATGTAGCACCCATAGTCCTATATGTATTATAATGCAGCCCCATAGGCCTCCATGTATAATGCGCTGCTATAGTCTATGTATAAGTTGTCCTTCATGTTTATTATGCAGTCCCATAGACCTCCATGTATCATGCAGCCAGCACCCCCAGGCCTCCATGTATTATGCAGCCAGTCCCACCAGGGCCTCCATGTGTCATGCAGCCAGCCCCACCAGGTGTCATGCAGCCAGCCCCACCAGGGCCTCCATGTGTAATGCAGCCAGCTTCCCCCGGGCCTATGTGTCATGCAGCCAGCCCCCCCAGGGCCTCTATGCGTCATGCAGCCAGCCCCCCCAGGGCCTCTATGCGTCATGCAGCCAGCCCCCTCAGGGCCTCTATGTGTCATGCAGCCAGCCCCCCCAGGGTCTCCATGTGTCATGCAGCCAGCCCCCCCAGGGCCTCCATGTGTCATGCAGCCAGCTTCCCCAGGTGTCATGCAGCCAGCCCCCCCAGGGCCTCAATGTGTCATGTAGCCATCCCCCCCAGGGCCTCCATGTGTCATGCAGACAGCACCCCCCAGGGCCTCCATGTGTCATGCAGCCAGCCCCCCCAGGGCCTCCCTGTGTCATGCAGCCAGCCCCCAGGGCCTCCATGTGTCATGCAGCCAGCCCCACCAGGGCCTCCATGTGTCATGCAGCCAGCCCCCCCAGGGCCTCCATGTGTCATGCAGCCAGCCCCCAGGACCTCCATGTGTCATGCAGCCAGCCCCCCCAGGGCCTCCATGTGTCATGCAGCCAGCCCCCCCAGGGCCTCCATGTGTCATGCAGCCAGCCCCCCCAGGTGTCATGCAGCCAGCCCCCCCAGGGCCTCCATGTGTCATGCAGCCAGCCCCCCCCAGGGCGTCCATGTGTCATGCAGCCAGCCCCCCCCCCCAGGGCCTCCATGTGTCATGCAGCCAGCCCCCCCAGGGCCTCCATGTGTCATGCAGCCAGCCCCCCCAGGGCCTCCATGTGTCATGCAGCCAGCCCCCAGGACCTCCATGTGTCATGCAGCCAGCCCCCCCAGGGTCTCCATGTGTCATGCAGCCAGCCCCCCTAGGTGTCATGCAGCCAGCCCCCCCAGGGCCTCCATGTGTCATGCAGCCAGCCCCCCCCAGGGCCTCCATGTGTCATGCAGCCAGCCCCCCCCAGGGCCTCCATGTGTCATGCAGCCAGCCCCCCCCAGGGCTTCTATGTGTAATGCAGCCTGCCAGCCAGCCCCACCAGGGCCTCCATGTATCATGCAGGCAGCTTCCCCGGGCCTATATGTGTCATGCAGCCAGCAAAATAAAAAAAAAAGTACCTCTCAGCTCCTTCTGACCCCTGCGACTGCAGTAGTTATGCCCCTGCCCCCATATGTCACACACCCTGCTCCCTATACAGCCTGCACCCCCATATCACACACACTACACCCCCATATCTCACACACCCTGCTCCCTATACAGCCTGCACCCGCATATCACACACACACCCTGCTCACATATCTCACCCTGCCCGTACCCCAACTTACCCCTCTCAAACACTCTGCACCCTTCACATGCTTCTGTCACAGTGTGCAGCCCTCATATCCCCCTCACCCTGCAACCCCTCCCCTCATGTCCCCTCTTTTCTCATTACCACTCATGTGTTTGAAGTATCTTCTTCTGCTTTCTCCCCGGCATCCTGTGTCTCCTCCCACACAGTCACATGGGCATGACATCATCGCAGGTCCTGGTAGGGATGGATTCCATCTGCCGTGCAGGAGCACATCTCCTCTGCAGCAGGTCAGGAACGCCTGGTGGCCTCTCCAGGTCAGGGGCCCCTCTGCCCCCCTGCAGACACTGGGCCCCCCTGACTCACAGGCCAGCCCCCTAACGTTCACGCAGTCGGCCACTACATAGTGGCACTACACATAGGGGCCCGGCAGCCGGCTCTGCAGAGCGGCTGCCGGGCCCCTATAACCCTGCGGGCCCGGTCGCAATGGCGACCTCTGCGACCGCGATCGTTACGCCCCTGGGCCCGGCATAGAGCACATCGAGCTCCACAGATCTGTTTATCATCTGACCTTAAATGCTCCCTGTGAAATGAATGGTGCAGCTCGGGAAGGCGATGTGTACGCAGCTGTCGCCGTCCAGGTGGGTTCAGCCAAATGATTGTGTTAACATGGTTTTAATTTAACAGGCATGCCTTTCAAATATTCCGGAATAAACACTCCAAACATGCAATTCCAGAAACACTGCTAATCTGCCCTGAACTTTGACGTCCTACTTTCACTGTATAATAGATGTAGACCCTAATGTATATACAACTGTGTAATGGCTATATAGATGTCATGGTTGGTAAAAGCCATGTGCATATCACTTTAAATCCCGAGGTCCTAGAATTTCATTTGAAATATTAGTTGCATACCCATATATCATACTAAAACTGACCCTATAAGGCGCTGTGTGAATGCACTGATGATGTTTCCTTGTATTCACTAAATGATATATCGTAGACAGCAGAAATGGATTTATTACATTTTCAAGAGACGACCACCTTAAAGCAAGTCAGGCTGAAAAAGCAATGTGGGATTGTCATTGTATTTCAGAGAAGCCGTCCGCAGCAGAATTACATAGGGCTATGATTAGGGATCATTGAATACCTCAAATATTCGGCTTCGCAAATATTTTCCGAATAGGTCGCCGCTATGAGAATATTCGATGCGCAATGTAAGTCTGTGAGCCCGAATAGTTCCGAATAGTTGTTATTCGGGTTTCTCATAGACTTACATTGCCAATCGAATATTCGTGAATAGTCGAATAGCGGTGACTTATTTGGAAAATGTTCACGAAGCCGAATATTTGAGGTATTCGATCATCCCTAGTTACTATGCTTGATTTCTCATGACTGTCACATCAGATCTTTATAAAAGGGTATCCGTTAAATTGTGGGATAATCTCTTATATAGCCGTACCACTAGTTTAATAGGTAAAGAAGCTGTCATCTTTTCCTCTGACCTTTCACATCCAGACTACCCGGCTGGTGATGACCTTTAGATCTGTTCCTGATAATGGTACTATACTTTATCTTGTCCACTCAACTGCTGAGGACCCTTAAGGCCCAGTCACACTAAACAACTTACCAGCGATCCTAACAACGATACAACCTGATAGGGATCGCTGGTAAGATGTCACACTAAAGGTCCAGTCACACTAAGCAACTTACCAGCGATCCCAACAACGATAGGGATCGCTGGTAAGTTGCTAGGAGGTTGCTGGTGAGCTGTCACACTGCGACGCTCCAGCGATCCCACCAGCAACCTGACCTGGCAGGGATCGCTGGAGCGTGGCTACACGAGTTGCTGGTGAGCTCACCAGCAACCAGTGACCAGCCCCCAGTCTCCTAGTTACAGCACACATCAGGTTAATGAACCCGATGTGTGCTGCAGCTAAATGTGCACAGAGCAGGGAGCAGCGCACACTGAGCGCTGGCTCCTTGCTCTCCTAGTTACAGCACACATCGGGTTAATTACCCGATGGGTGCTGCAGCTAAATGTGCACAGAGCAGGGAGCAGCGCACACTGCTTAGTGCTGGCTCCTTGCTCTCCTAGTTACAGCACACATCGGGTTAATTAACCCGATGTGTGCTGCAGCTACATGTGCACAGAGCAGGAGCCGGCACTGACAGTGAGAGCGGAGGAGGCTGGTATCAAAGGTAAATATCGGGTAACCAAGGACAGGGCTTCTTGGTTACCCGATGTTTACATTAGTTACCAGCCTCCGCAGAAGCCGGCTCCCTGCTCACTGCACATTAGTTGTTGCTGTCTCGCTGTCACACACAGCGATCTGTGCTTCACAGCGGGACAGCAACAACTAAAAAATGGCCCAGGACATTCAGCAACAACCAACGACCTCACAGCAGGGGCCAGGTTGTTGCTGGATGTCACACACAGCAACATCGCTAGCAACGTCACAAAGGTTGTTCCTTAGCAGCGATGTTGCTAGCGATGTTGCTTAGTGTGACGGGGCCTTTAGCTCCATTCCTAATTATGCTACGGCTTCATTAGCATTTGTGCCATCAAAGGGGTTTTCGAATAAACAAAGTTCAATTTAATCAATAGATCTTGGAATAATAATTACTTCCACAATTGGATGTGTTTAAAGAAATGTTCCTGTGCTGAGATAATGCTATACATGTGCCCCTGCTATGTACTGTGTAATGGCAGTGTCTGACCGTTCAGGGACATGGTCTGATCATACCATGTCTCCTGGGCAGGGGAGGAAATAAAAAGAAAAGCATACAGACATTACAACACAATATCACGTATTATTCTTTCTTTGAAGTAAAACATTTTTTTAAAAGCAGGCAGGAAAATGTTTTACCTCACAAAAAGAATCAGCTGTGATATCAGCAATGAAACTTTTTTTAAACACATCCAATTGTGGAAATTAATAATATTCCAAGATCTATTGATTAAAATTAACTTTAAAATTAACTTTATTTGTGTGAAAACCTCTTTAATTACTGATTTTTTTGGGCACTGTGACTTTGGAATTAGTCTGGGAACATTTATAACTACTTACAGAATTAAGACTGAACAACTGGGAAAGTTCTTAAGGGGGTGTTACACGCAGCGATATCGTTAGCGATATCGCTGGTGAAAGCACCAGCTCCCGTCATTTGTGCGTCACGGGCAAATCCCTGCCCGTGGCGCACAATATCGTTAGGAGCCGTCACACGGACTTACCTGCCTAGCGACGTCCCTGCTTTCTAAGGGAGCGGTTCGTGCAGTGTCACAGCGGCGTCACTAAGCGGCCGTCCAATAGAAGCGGAGGGACGGAGATGAGCGGGACGTAACATCCCGCCCACCTCCTTCCTTCCACATTGCCGGTGGCCGCAGGTAAGCTGCAATTCGTTGTTCCTGAGGTGTCACTGTGCCGCCCCCTCGAAGCCGTTGGGCTGCTCGGACCCGGATCCACAGTGGCTCGAGGGGTCTCCAGATCTGAGGCGGGGTCGCGCGGCTACCTCGGAATAAAAAGGGGAATGTTTTGGGTGGTGAATGGGATAATGTTCGTGACGCCACCCACGGTGCGTGGTAATGTGAGAGACCACCGCTGCTGTTGGGGAACCCGGTGACGATGTTGAAGCAGCAGGATGTTTAACCCCTCCGTGGGTAGGGGGGTTTGGTGTCCCGGGGCCCGATAATGGATGGAGTGGGGAACCCGTCGGGGGTGAAGGGATATTGGGTACTCACACAGTCCAAAGTCACTGACGCTGACACCAGGTAAACCAAACTCTTGAATGCTCTGCCTCCGTTGGTCGAGCACGCTGGGTCCATGCCCCTTTGGTGTTGCTGGTTGGTCTGAAGCCTTGTCCCTTGGCACTGTGTGTAACTTGGTGGATCCCTTTCGCCTAAGACTACTCGGGTCCCGCTCACCTGCGTCGCTAGCAAGGTGAGCCTGCTCTCAGGGTTTACGCTTGGGATTTTCTGGACGATTTTGGGAAGTCCTATCCCCCTTGTTGCGATAGTACCCCGATTTTGGAGTGGGTGGGGAATGGTTCCTGAATAATCTGTTCCTGTTGGGTGAATTACTGGGCTGCTTGAAGCTTCTTCCCAGCCTAGGGTCCGCGTATGTATGCAATGTATTGTAACAGGTCCTGTATATCGTATTTTTCGGACTATAAGACGCACCGGACCATAAGACGCACCCTGGTTTTAGGAAAATAAAATTTTAAACAAAAAATGTGGTCATGCCAACCTGTTATGGGGCGAGGATCTGCTGCTGACAGTGTTATGGGGGTAATATCCCCAAATTCTCTACTAAGGTACCCCATCCTGGTAATGATCCTCCTGCCTTGTATATGATTCCCATCCTTGTATATATGTACCCCATCCTGGTATATATTCCCATCCTGCTATATATCGCCATCATGGTATAGCCCCATCCTGCTACATAGCGCCATCCTGGTATATGCCCTTATCCTGCTATATACTGCCATCCTGCTATATACCACCATCCTGCTATATACCGCCATCCTGGTATATGCCCTCATCCTGCTATATACCCCCATATTGCTATATATTGCCATCCTGGAATATGCCCCCATCCTGCTATATGCCGCCATCCTGCTATATACCGCCATCCTGCTATATACCCCATCCTGCTATATACCCCATCCTGCTATATACTGCCATCCTGCTATGTACTGCCATCCTGGTATATGCCCTCATCCTGCTATATACTCCCATCCTGCTATATACTGCCATCCTGGAATATGCCCCCATCCTGATATATACCCCCATCCATCCTGATGTATAACCCCATCCATCCTACTATATACACCAATCCATCCTGCTATATGGCCTGTATCCTGTGCCACCCAAAAAAAATAATTGTTTATACTCACCTTTCCTCGCTCCATGCAGCATCGCTCCTCCTCCTGTTTGTTCCGGCAGCAGCACCGCTGGAGTGTGGAGCTGTCACCGTTGTCTGCAGCATCGCTCGTCCTCCTGTCTGCCTGTCAGCTGACCTGTGTGGAGACTAGCGGTGCGCACAGCGATGATGTCATCACTGTGCTCACCGCTCTCTACACACAGATCAGCTGGTCGGCAGACAGGAGGAGATCGCGGTGCTGCAGACAACGGTGACAGGTGAGTATACCGTACTGATTCACTGCCCCCCGCGCTGATGATGACACGCGGCGGCAGTGAATACAGCCGCACATGATCACTCCAGGCTGTAGTTGTCAGGGGTGATCATGCGGGCCGGCTGTTAATTATGCACACACCCCCCGCCCATCATCCCGCCCACCTGTCAGCACCGGTTTCATGAGGGATGATGGGCGGGAGGATGGGCGTGCATATGAAATGCCTGCTCATGCCACCGATGACCCGCTCCACCGCAGCACCCTCATTCCCCGCAGCCACATTCAGACTATAAGATGCACCCCCCCACTTTCCCCCAACATTTGGGGAAAAAAGTGTGTCTTACAGTCCAAAAAATACGGTATGTAGCGCCCCTGAACACCTCAGGGTGCTACAAAGTTCTGCATCCCCACAAGGATGCAGGGCCTACCCCCTTAGTTACCCAGAACACCAGTGCCGGGAAGACCAAAAACCAAGGTAATCCCAGTTTTCCCCAACAAATCCCCCATAGAATGGTACCCAGCTAGGGTGGGACCAATGGATGGCCGCCTAAAGGTGGAGCCATTCCAGTCCACTAGTTGACCAGATGGGAGGGGCAGACTGTGGAGAGTAGATGGAAAGACAGGAAGTCAGTAGTCAGTTCAGAGTTGACTGTGAAAGTGTGAGACAGTGAAGTGAAGGAGGTGCCTGAGCAGCGTCCTGACTCAGGTTGACGGTGACCTGGTACCGAGGAGAGGTAGTTGCCGGTGGATTACGGTGGAATACTCCCGGAACTACGCACCAAAGGGGTACAGGACCCTAGGACAGGAAAGAGCTTCTAGCCGACCTGTTTACACCTGCACAGCAAAGGGGACCATCAAGGACCTTGCTGACCCTAAAGAATCCGAAGACTCAGTAGGAAAGAGAGAGCCGGGTACAGGACCAGAGACTCCATCCCCACAGGGTTCACGCTACCATCAGGCGGACAGAGGTGGACAAACCCCAAACCGGGGATCTCCAGAGTTCCATACCATGAGGGCCCACTTACCAGAGACAGGTGCAGGGGAAGAAGGTACCAGAGAACCAGACTGGCACTGGGACGAAGGGGACCTGGAGGCGAAACCAGCCGGCCTAGGGCAACCAGTTAACACCAGAAAAGTGAGTAAACCAGTTGCACTGAATACCTGTCTGGACTCCTTCTTCCAACATCTACTGCACCATACACCTGCTGGGGTAATACCCTACTTGCGGAGGGCCCAAGTCATCAGAGCTGCACATTCCATCAACCCCAGCAAAATTTGCAGTGGCAGCTCCCTACACTTAGCCGCATCACCGCAAGTGGCGTCACAAATGACTTTATTCACAAATACCCAAAAAGGGCCCAGGGCACGGAACCGGGAACGGCCTCTACCGTGACACTCGCAATAGAGACACTACCTGCACCCGAGTACCCCATATCCCTGGGTGCAACATATAGGGGTACTTTGCACACTACGACATCGCAGCTGCGATGTCGGTGAGGTCAAATCGAAAGTGACGCACATCCGGCGTTGCTGTGGACATCGGAGTGTGTAAATCGTTTTTGATACAATTAACGAGTGCAAAAGCATCGAAATCGTATCATCGGTGTAGTGTCGGTCATTTCTATAATTCCGGAAGGACCGATGTTACGATGTTGTTCCTCATTCCTGCGGCAGCACACATCG
This sequence comes from Anomaloglossus baeobatrachus, assembly GCF_048569485.1. Classification (NCBI taxonomy): domain Eukaryota; kingdom Metazoa; phylum Chordata; class Amphibia; order Anura; family Aromobatidae; genus Anomaloglossus; species Anomaloglossus baeobatrachus. The sequence goes on from NC_134356.1 coordinate 263,002,864, forward strand.
CTGTGTGTGAAGCCGCAGGAGTGAGGAACATCGCCTTACCTGCGTCCCGGCTGCAATGAGGAAGGAAGGAGGGGGGCGGGATGCTTACGTCCCGCTCATCTCCGCCCCTCTGCTTCTATTGGCCACCTGCCGTGTGACATCGCTGTGACGCCGCACGACCCGCCCTCTTAGGAAGGAGGCGGGTCGCTGGCCAGAGCGACGTCGCAGGGCAGGTAAGTGCATGTGAAGCTGCCGCAGCGATAATGTTCGCTACGGCAACTATCACAAGATATCGCAGCTGCGACAGGGGCGGGGACTATCGCGCTCGGCATCGCTACCAACGGCTTGCGATGTCATAGTGTGCAAAGTAACCCATAGACTAGGAAAAGTAGTCAAAACTTCAAACCAAACTGTCATACTGGGGTGTCAAGGGTTCACCAATAACTCTGAGGGACACATGTTCAGCTAAATGTAAATATTACATTGCACACACTGCCAAATTTATTCATGCTTCTCATTAAAGAGGTTGTCCACTACTTAAACATTGGATAGGTCATCAATGTTTAAAGGGAACCTGTCAGGTGCAATACGCATCCAAAACCATGAGCAGTTCTGGGTGCATATTTCTATCCCTGCCTAACTGTACCAGGCTATAGTAACTTAAGCCCACTTTACACGTTGCAATTAGTTGTACAATCGCATTTGCGATGTGACACGCCCAGGTTGCATACGGGATCTATGAGATTTCACGTTGGTCGTTCATTTGCTGTCACACGAGCGTTAGTAGTCTATGTTAAATTGGTCAATTTTGTGTGCGATCCTTTAGATCATGTGTTCTGTGACGTATGCATTGAGCACCTTTTTTTTTTTTTTATTTATTGACTTGCCAAGCGTGTGTAATGTGTAGGGATGCGTTTTTACTATGTCATCTGCCATTCAGCTCTGCTACATGGCCGCTAACAGCAGACACAGACAGCCATGTAGCAGAGCTGAATGGCAGATGACAGCAGACACAGACAGAGCCGCACTGTCAGAATGAACTCGGGTGAACCTCACCCGACTTCATTGTCAAGCTGCGGCTCTGTCTGTGTCGCGTCCTGATTAGCGGTCACCAGTGAAGACTCACCGGTGACCGCTAATCTCCTGAGTAACTGAAGTTAGCAGCCCTCTCTCATATACTCACCGATCCCCGATCCCCGGCGCTGCACGGCATTCACACTGCTCCGGCGGCTTTTACTGTTTTGAAAAAGCCGGCCGCCCATTAAACAATTTCGTATTCCCTGCTTTCCCCGCCCACCAGCGCCTATGATTGGTTACAGTGAGACACGCCCCCACTCTGAGTGACAGGTGTCACACTGCACCCAATCACAGCAGCCGGTGGGCGTGTCTATACTGTGTAGTGAAATAAATAATTAAATAATTTAAAAAAACGGCGTGCGGTTCCCCCCATTTTTAAAACCAGCCAGATAAAGCCATACGGCTGAAGGCTGGTATTCTCAGGATGGGGAGCTCCACGTTATGGGGAGCCCCCCACCCTAACAATATCAGCCAACAGCCGCCCAGAATTGCCGCATACATTAGATGCGACAGTTCTGGGACTGTACCCGGCTCTTCCCGATTTACCCTGGTGCGTTGGCAAATCGGGGTAATAAGGAGTTATTGGCAGCCCATAGCTGCCAATAAGTCCTAGATTAATCATGTCAGGCGTCTATGAGACACCCTCCATGATTAATCTGTAAGTTACAGTAAATAAACACACACACCAGAAAAAAATCCTTTATTAGAAATAAAAACACACACATATACCCTGGTTCACCACTTTAATCAGCCCCAAAAAGCCCTCCTTGTCCGGCGTAATCCAGGATGATCCAGCGTCGCATCCAGCGCTGCTGCATGGAGGTGACCGGAGCCGCAGCACACGCAGCCGCTCCGGTCACCTCCACACAGCAAATGAACACAGCCGCGCGATCAGCTGCTGTCACTGAGGTTACCCGCGGCCACCGCTGCATCCACCGGTGGCCGCGGGTAACCTCAGTGACAGCTCAGCTGATCGCGCGGCTGTCTTCATTAGCTGCGTGGAGGTGACCGGAGCGGCTGTGTCTGCTGCGGCTCCGGTCACCTCCATGCAGCTGCGGTGGAAGCGACGCTGGATCATCCTGGATTACGCCGGACAAGGAGGGCTTTTTGGGGCTGATTAAAGTGGTGAACCAGGGTATATGTGTGTGTTTTTATTTCTAATAAAGGATTTTTTCGGGTGTGTGTTTATTTACTGTAACTTACAGATTAATCATGGAGGGTGTCTCATAGACGCCTGACATGATTAATCTAGGACTTATTGGCAGCTATGGGCTGCCAATAACTCCTTATTACCCCGATTTGCCAACGCACCAGGGTAAATCGGGAAGAGCCGGGTACAGTCCCAGAACTGTCGCATCTAATGTATGCGGCAATTCTGGGCGGCTGTTGGCTGATATTGTTAGGGTGGGGGGCTCCCCATAACGTGGAGCTCCCCATCCTGAGAATACCAGCCTTCAGCCGTATGGCTTTATCTGGCTGGTTTTAAAAATGGGGGGAACCGCACGCCGTTTTTTTTAATTATTTAATTATTTATTTCACTACACAGTATAGACACGCCCACCGGCTGCTGTGATTGGGTGCAGTGTGACACCTGTCACTCAGAGTGGGGGCGTGTCTCACTGTAACCAATCATAGGCGCTGGTGGGCGGGGAAAGCAGGGAATACGAGATTGTTTAATGGGCGGCCGGCTTTTTCAAAACAGTAAAAGCCGCCGGAGCAGTGTGACTGCCGTGCAGCGCCGGGGATCGGTGAGTATATGAGAGAGGGGGATAGACTGACATGGACTGAGAGTGAGGGACAGAGATAGTGACGGACTGACAGAGATTAGTGCATGACAGACATTGTGAGGCGCTTCAGAACGCAGCTTTTCAGCTGCGCTCTGAAGCAGACCTTTTTTAAGCTGCGGTGCAGAGCGCACACCTGCGCACATAGCATCAGACAACAAAATCGTATGAGGGATGTCACACGTTACAATTGACTAGGTTCGTGCAACAAAACGCTCAATTCTAGAGAATGATACGATGTGTTTGCGATCAACGGTTTTGCGTTCAATCCTGATCGCATGTAGCTGTCACACACAGATACCTCACAAACGATGCCGGATGTGCGTCACTTACAACTTGACCCCAACGACGGATTGTGAGATATATTGAAGCGTGTGTAGCGGGCTTTACATAAAGAGATCTTTAGAAAAAGTATTTCTTTATTACCTAAGGCAATAAATAATAATGACTATATTACTTATCATCTACATACTGACATCTAATTAATAGAACAATGCACAGCTGCGCGCACATCAGCGGTATTCTGACGCAATGCCGGATCCGACACAAATACGGTATAGTTCAATACAGTTCAATGGAATCACGGCAATGTAAGGTCACATGCGGTCACATGCGGCCGCATTTGACTACATGTTACCTTACCTTGCCGTGATTCCATTGAACTCTATTGCACTGTACCGCATTTGTACCAGATCCGGCATTGCGGCAGAATACCGCTGATGGGAAGCCGGCCTACTTTATATTTCCGTTTCTTAATGTTTGCTATCAGTTAATGAGAACATTCATTGTTGACATTCAGAGGTTTTAAACTCTTCTGTACACACAGGTGATGGGATTGTTATGGCTGCCGAAGAATACCTGTAGAATTCAAAGAAATACGCCAAGATGTCGGTATATGTTCACACAAAATTTTCTGATTATGATTTGGGCGCAGATTCTGCGCCAAAATCCACATCAAAAACTGTTTGAATAAGTATTGTCATACCGCGGCTCTGTCTGTGTCGCGTACTGATTAGCGGTCACCCGTGAAGGACTCACCGGTGACCGCTAATCCCCTGAGTGACTGAATTGAGCAGCGCAATTAGTGCTGCTGTCACTCTGGTTACCCGCGGCTAGCTGGATCCTCCACCCGAGACCGCAACTCACCTGTGACTTCATCGCTGTCACTCGGCGACTTGCTGTCACAGGTGGAGGATCCAGTGGTGGCTGCGAGTAACCTGAGTGACAGCTCAGCTGATCGCGCTACTCACCTCAGTTGCTGCGTGGAGGTGACAGGAGCGGCGGTGTTCTTCTGCAGCTCCTATCACCTTCATGTAGCTGAGCTAGAAGTGACGCGGGACCTCCGTGGATTATGCCGGACATGGATGGGTTTTTGGGGCATAATAAATTGGTGAACAAGGGTATTTGTTATTGTATATTATTTGAAATAAAGGATTTTTTCACTGTGTGTGTTTATTAACTTTAACTTGCCGGTTAATCATTGGGGGTGTCTCATAGACGCCTGCAATGATTAATCTTGGACTTATTGGAAGCTATGGGCTGTCATTAACTCCTTATTACCCCGATTGCCAACGCACCAGGGCAAATCGGGAAGAGCCGGGTAGAGTCCCAGAACTGTCGCATCTATTGTATGCGGCAATTCTTGGCGGCTGCTGGCTGATATTGTTAGGCTGGGGGGCTCCCCATCCTGAGAATACCAGCCTTCAGCCGTATGGCTTTATCTTGGCTGGAATAAAAATTGGGGGGGACCGCACGCTGTTTATTTAATTATTTATTTATTTCACTGCTCAGTATAGACCCGCCCACCGGCTGCTGTGATTGGGTGCAGTGAGACAGCTGTCACTCAGCATGTGGGCGTGTCTCACTGCAACCAATCATAGGCGCCTGTGGGCGGGGGAAGCAGGGAATAGTAGATTGATTAATGAGCGGCCGGCATTTTCAAATGAATTGAAGCTGCGTATTTTCGGCACAGCTGTTCCTCGCCGCGCTGGTGATCGGGGATTGGTAAGTATGAGCCGGGGGAAGAAACAGACCGAGCGCCAATGTAAGTATGACTGAGAAAAGCAGAAAAAAAGGTAAGCAGACTGACTTTAATTTAAAAAAAAAAATAAAAATAGATCGCTCGTTTAAAGACACACACGGACGAAACGTGCTGAACACGGACATACTCCGTGTGCGGTCTGTGCAGGCACGGACCCATAGACTATAGTGGGTCCGTGCCTGCGTGCTGCCGGCCAAAAACGGACATGTCGTCTGTGTAGAAAACCGCACACACGTACTTACGACACGGACACACGTTCCGTGTGATTTTACGTGTGTGTGCCATCACCCATAGAATAACATGGGTCTCCGTGTTTCCGTGTCTCCAGTACGTGCAAAAACGTACCAAACACGTACCGGAGGCACGGATATGTGTTGCGGGCCTAAAACAGGGGTCTCAAACCCGGCTGAGTATAAGGGCGGCACATAGAAAAAAAAATTGCTTGGGGGCCACATTCTTTGCAGGGCAAAGTGACATTTTGTAGTGATACCATACTTTTTTCTATTCACGTTATATCTATATATATAATTGCCTTATTCTGTCTGTCTGTCTGTCTGTCTGTCTGTCTATCTGTCTGTCTGTCTGTCTGTCATGCTCCGAAATTGTGTCCTTACGGTGACACAAAGCTGATTGGCCGCTGGGCTCGCCATGGCCCCGCCCCCCCACACGGATTGGCCTCTCGCCCCGGCTCTCTGCAGGCCCCGCCCCCCTCACGCAATGCACGCTCGCTGTGGCCCAACTGACACGGGGCTCCGATTCCCAGGTGAGTACACACACACACATCAGATCACACTCACTCTCACACACACCTCACACATCACATCCACACATCACAACATGCTGGGATATCGCTTGCTTCTACACCGGCTCCGTCAGGATCCCAGCAGCGCCAGACATAACCTTGCGATGCTGGGATCTTAACGGAGGCCGTGAAAGCTGGTAACCATTATACACATCGGGTAACTAAGGTCCCTTAGTTACCCGATGTGTATCATAGTTACCAGTGTACACCGGCTCACACTCACTCTCACACACACCTCACACACACATCACATCGCATCCACACATCAAGGTCCTGCAGCTGCGGAACATACATAACATAACAGCACACACACACACACAAATCAGATCACACTCACACACACACATCACATCGCATCCAAATACTCACAACATCCTGGGATATCGCTTGCTTCTCGGCGGCGATATTGTGCTGTGAGCTTCCAGGACCTGACGGAGGATCACATGGCCAGAAGCATGTGATATCCCCGGATGTTGTGAGTATCAGCACGTATGTGCAATATCGTCAGTGTCTGTGTGTGTGAGTGTATGCGATCGGGTGTGTGTGAGTGTATGCGATCGGGTGTGTGTGAGTGGATGCGATCGGTTGTGTGGGTGAGTGGATGCGATCGGTTGTGTGGGTGAGTGGATGCGATCGGGTGTGGGTGAGTGTCGGCAGAGGAGCACGGCGTGCTGGAGGAGGCTGGGAGCAGAGAGGCTGATCTTGGGGAAGGCTGGGAGGGGGAGGCTGATGCTGAGGGAGGCTGGAAGGAGAGAGGCTGAGCAAACGTGCTCCATCCGCCATACTGCGCACTCCCCATCGTGCTGCATCCCCCATGCTGCGCACTCCCAAACGTGGTCCATCCGCCATGCTGCGCACTCCCAAACGTGGTCCATCTGCCATGCTGCGCACTCCCAAACGTGGTCCATCCGCCATGCTGCGCACTCCCAAACGTGCTCCATCCGCCATACTGCGCACTCCCAAACGTGCTCCATCCGCCATACTGCGCACTCCCCATCGTGCACCATCCGGCATGCTGCGCACTCCCAAGCGGATGGAGCATGATGGGGGGTGCGCAGCATGGCGGATGGAGCACGTTTGGGAGTGCGCAGCATGGCGGATGGAGCACGTTTGGGAGTGCACAGCATGACGGATGGAGCACGTTTGGGAGTGCGCAGCATGCCGGATGGTGCACGATGGGGAGTGCGCAGTATGGCGGATGGAGCACGTTTGGGAGTGCGCAGTATGGCGGATGGAGCACGTTTGGGAGTGCGCAGCATGGCGGATGGAGCACGTTTGGGAGTGCGCAGCATGGCGGATGGAGCACGTTTGGGAGTGCGCAGCATGGCGGATGGACCACGTTTGGGAGTGCGCAGCATGGCGGATGGAGCACGTTTGGGAGTGCGCAGCATGGCGGATGGAGCACGTTTGGGAGTGCGCAGCATGGCGGATGGAGCACGTTTGGGAGTGCGCAGCATGGCGGATGGAGCACGTTTGGGAGTGCGCAGCATGCCGGATGGTGCACGATGGGGAGTGCGCAGTATGGCGGATGGAGCACGTTTGGGAGTGCGCAGCATGGCGGATGGACCACGTTTGGGAGTGCGCAGCATGGCGGATGGAGCACGTTTGGGAGTGCGCAGCATGGCGGATGGAGCACGTTTGGGAGTGCGCAGCATGGCGGGTGGAGCACGTTTGGGAGTGCGCAGCATGGCGGATGGAGCATGATAGGGGGTGCGCAGCATGGCGGATGGAGCACGTTTGGGAGTGCGCAGCATGGCGGATGGAGCACGTTTGGGAGTGTGCAGCATGGCGGATAGAGCACGATGGGGAGTGCGCAGCATGGCGGATGGAGCACGTTTGGGAGTGCGCAGCATGGGGGATGCAGCACGATGGGGAGTGCGCAGTATGGCGGATGGAGCACGTTTGGGAGTGCGCAGCATGGCGGATGGACCACGTTTGGGAGTGCGCAGCATGGCGGATGGAGCACGTTTGGGAGTGCGCAGCATGGGGGATGCAGCACGATGGGGGGTGCGCAGCATGGGGGATGGAGCACGATGGGAGGTGCACACCTCCCCCCAACACACACACACACGCGCACTGCACAACACACACACACTAGGAATCACAAACAACGCCCTACACAGACACCCACACACACAGACAACGCTGCACACACAAATATACGCACATACTGCACAACACACACATTGCGCAAAACATACCTCCCCCCAAAACACACCACACCCACACAAACCGCACAACACACACACACACACAACGCTACAGACACACAGCGCTCCACAAACAACGCAACACACGCAACACACATACAACACCGCTCTCACCCCCCGCGACACTCAGAATATGTACAGCGCCCTACACAAACACTTGGTAACTACACACAACAACATCTATATATATATATATATATATATATATATATATATAACAAAAATCATACATGAACTACACAATACGTAAATTCTAGAAACCCGATGCGTAGAATCGGGCCACCTTCTAGTATATATATATATATATATATATATATATATATATATATATATATATATATATATATATCATTGTTAATGGTAAAAAAATGTTCATGCTTTATTTTGAATTTATTTTTTTTTACCTTTTATCCCCTTCTTGTAAGTAGTATATCGTTTTACAATTAGCACCATATGGTAATTTTGGCCATAATCTTGTAGTAATGTTCTCATTCTGGTCCTTATCTTGTAGTAATGTGCTTATCCTTGTTCTCTGTAGTAATGTGCTTAACCTTGTGCCCTTGTAGTAATGTGCCTATCCTTGTGCCCTTGTAGTAATGTGCCCATCCTTGTGTGCCCTTGTAGTAATGTGCCCATCCTTGTGCCCTTGTAGTAATGTGCCCATTTTGTCACCTGTAGTAATGTGCCCATCCTTGTCCCCTTGCAGTGTGACGCCCTGGACTAGCCAGGTAGTCACAGATAGACCCCCGCATTACACCAGTCCCACATTAGGTAACACCAGCCAAACCATAAACCCTAGTCACCTCCCTGAGAGCTTGATGGACACACCAGGGGGGCAGAGCCAGGTGGTTGGCATGCCCACCGAGGAGTTCAGAGGGCCTGAGGCAGGAAAACACAGTTCAGTAGTTCAGTTGGAGTCAGACTAGTGACAGGAGTGAAAGAGAGTGGAAGCAGGCCTGTGTAGCAGGTCTGCAGCAGTCTGACAGGTGCCGGGGTCGGAGCCCTGGTACCTTGGCTAGGAGGCAGACGGTGGCCTATCCTGCAGGAGCCGGGAAGACGGCTCGGTGGAACCGTGGTGGACCGGGACAGGGTAGTGGCCTGCCGGTAATGACCCGAGGAACCGACTCGGAAACCGGAGCACACAGGGGGGTACTCAGACCCTGAAACGAGGTCCAGAATCCACTGGACCGAGTTAATTCACTGATTGTGGTCTGGACTATAGGTCCTTTCCCACCCAAGTCCCGACTGAAGACAACAGCCCACCGAGGGGTATAGAAAGCCACCGCACAGGCAGAGAGATCCCACGGGCCAGTGTCTGCGGGCAAACGGGCTCCTCCAACATCTACAAAGCCGGGGAGTGGACTCCCATCGCTGAAGCGCAGGCAGTCTACACATACACTACACGGTGCAGGAGAAAGGCCAAGACCACTGAACTGGGTGGTGGACCAGACACAGCCGGCTGCGGGCACCGACCGCCATCAACTTTGTTTACCAGAGACTTGTGTGTGTCAATAACAATGAGTACGACAGTGCCGTCTGGCCACGCATTGCCCTGCACCGCCAAGCTACTTTCCCCAACGGGTCCCGGGGCCATCATCCCTGCAAACGGAGGGGTTACCATCTTGCTGCATCACCATCTCCCCCGGGTGCCCCGACACCGCAGCGGTGGTGTCTATACCTTAACCACATCCCGTGGGTGGCGTCACTAACTCAAACACAGCTCCGGCCGTACACCTACCTACCACCCCCCTAAGTAGCGCCAGCACCCTTTCAGAGCAACGTGACCCTGGGTCCAGAGGCACTCGAGCCACCCACCAAGGAGCCCGGATCCGTGCGGCTCGGCTGCAGCCGAGCGCGAGACGGTACAGCAGCAATGTGCCACCTTGTCCCCTGTAGTAATGCGCCCATCCTTATGCTCATCCTATCCCCTGTAGTAATGTGCCCCATCTTGTCCCCTTGTGAGCTTAAACAGTAGATTTCCACCAGATGTGAGGTATCGGTGTACTCAGGAGAAATTGCAGAAAAATGTTATGGTGCATTTTCTCTTGTTGTCCTTGTGAAAATGAATAATGTTACTTTAGTTCCTGTAAAGCACCTAAAGAGTTAAGGCTGCTTTACATGCAGCGACATCGCTAAAGCGATATCGTTGGGGTCACGGAACTTATGATGCACATCCGGCCTCTTTAGCGATGTCATTGAGTGTGACACCTACGTGCGATCGAAAATCGTTGCAAAAACGTGCAACATCATTTATCGTTTACATGCTCCCCTATTCCCAATTATCGTTGCTGCTGCACGAACGATGTTGTTCGTTGTTCTTGTGGCAGCACATATTGCTACGTGTGACACTGCAGGAACGAGGAATCTCACCTTACCTGCGGCCACCGGCAATGAGGAAGGAAGGATGTGGGCGGGATGTTCGTCCCGCTCATCTCCGCCCCTCCGCTTCGATTGGGTGGCCGCTTAGTGATATCGCTGTGACGCCGAACGAACCGCCCCTTTAGAAAGGAGGCGGTTCGACGGTCACAGTGACGTTGCTAGGCAGGTAAGTATGTGTGACGGGTCCGAGCGGTTTTGTGCGCCACAGACAGCGATTTGCCCGTGATGCACAAACGATGGGGGCGGGTACGCATGCTAGCGAGATCGCAGCATGTAAAGCGGCCTTTAGTTAATAAACATCTTGGATGTGGTTTTGAGCAGTTTTAGGGGTGCAATTTTTAGAATGGTGTCACTTTTCGGTATTTTCTGTCACCTAGGCCTCTCAAAGTCACTTCAAATGTGATGTGGTCCCTACCAAAAATGGTTTTGTACATTTTTTTGGAAAAATGAGAAATTGCTGATAAATGTTGAACCCTTCTAACTTGCTCACATAAAAAAAATTAAGTTTCAAAAATTGCGATGATGTAACGTAGACAAGTGTGAAATGTTAATTACTAACTATTTTGTGTGACATAACTCTCGGATTTAAGGGCATAAAAATTCAAAGTTTGGAAATTGCAAAATTTTCTAAATTTTCACCAAAATTTCCAATATTGTCAAAATTAAATGTAAAAAACATTGGCCTAAATTTACAACTATCATGAAGTACAATATTTCATGAAAAAATAATCTCAGAATCACTGGGATTCGTTGAAGCATTCCAGAGCTATAACCTGTCAAAGTGAGGGCTCATGCGCACGTAACTGCAGAATATTCTGCAGCGATTTGACAGTACACGTGCGCATCAAATCGTTGTAGAAAGACTGCATAATGAATGCAGTTTTTTGTTCAAAAAAGCCGATTTCATGCGCTCTGGCTGCTGCCCCCACCATAGACAGAGTGGGAGCTGCATCCATAGCGCACGGAATACTTGACAAGCTGCTTTTATGAACGCACGGATTTGGGTCAAAATTTTAGCACCCAAATCGCTGCATTCATAAAAGCATTGTGCGCACGTGTCATGCACATTCATAGATTGTGCAGGGGACGCAGGGCGCATGCATTTACGCTGCAGTGCTATACACAGTGTAAATGCATGTGAGTACGCAACGTGCGCATGAGCCAGACACTGATCAGAATTGCAAAAAACGGCCTAGTCATTAAGGTGAAAACATGTTCGAGAGTTACGGGGTTAAAGGGTACCTGGCATGCCCTCAAATGCTATTAACCTGCAAAAATAGGGTTAATTTGCAGGTTAATAGTGTTCCAATCCTATCCGGCCACTTTATGGAAAGCGCAGCTACTGGGAAAAGAATGAACTTTATTTCGACTGCGATACAAACATGCCCAGACCAGCTTCAGTCATTGACTTTTATTGGAGGCACACTGTGCACAGATGCGCTGCATAGCGAGATGTCCATCAAAGTTCTGGGGTGTGCTTATAGTCACCACTCACAATGCCGTGAACAATGACTGTAATTACTAATTGCACCACTTCAATGACTGAAAGCTGGCAGCTCCAGGGAAGAACGAAGTTTATTTTCTCCTGGTAGCCGTGTCTTCAGTAAAGCTGGGTTTACACACTGCAACATCTCAAACGACATCGCTGTAACGTCACCGGTTTTGTGACGCAATAGCGATGTTGTTTGCGATGTTGCAGTGTGTGAAACCTATCAGCGACCCGGCCCCTGCTGTGAAGTTGTAATCGTTACAAATCGTTCAGGACCATTCCTAGGTCCTTTGTTTCCCGCTGTGCAGCATGAAGTTTCAGTGTGTGAAAGACTTTGCAGCGACTTTGTTAGCAACTTCCCTTTCAAAAGGCTGCTTATCAATGTCCCCAACAACCAGCTAGGTCGCTCTGCAGGTCCGGATCGCTGTTGCGTTGTTGGCCAGGTTTGCCTGTTTGAACGCTCACCAGAGACTTAGCAGAGACTTAGGGAGGTCGCTATTGCGTCACCAAACCGGTGACGTTACAGCGATGTCCTTTGCGATGTTGCAGTGTGTAAACCCAGCTTTACGTTCCTGGACAGCTTTGTAATAGTTATTAACCTGCAGATAAACCCTATTTAGCATTTTCTTAGCATATGCAATCTCAAAAGCATTAATCAGATTGAATCTATTGGTCATTCTACTGCCTATAAAGGCATATTCGTATCACCTCGTTGTCCTGAAATCTTCTTGACACTGCCAAATATGACAAATGGAATTTAACAGAACACAATTTAAATGCTCTCCATTATTAATTTGCGTGAATTCATCCAGACGCAGAATGTCTCTCTCGTCTCCCATTAAATCACACTGTTTTAACTCTCTCAGATATGGAAAAAAGCACATATTTCACTGAAATATGACATTATTTCCATGGTTTATTCGTCATGTAATATAATCTATTCCAGTGAATCATACCAATTTTTCCTGGAAATCAGGAAATGGTAAAGGGTAAACCAGTGAAATGTCTGCTGTTCGATTTAAAGGTCCCATGTGTTAGTTTAATGTTTCTAGGGAACTTAGCCCTTTCTTTTTTCTAGGAATCCATTCTCTAGGAAATGGCAAGTGCTGCTAGGGCAACATCTAACTAGCGGCGGAATTCCCAGTAACAGCTGATGAGTCAGCCCTGTATTATTTTACATATGACAGTGGTAACACTATGCAGGTTTGCATTCTTACATTTCCTGCATACTAACTGCCTTCTTTAATTGTTTACCAGGAACTCCTAAACCATCCGAAAATGAGTGATACAATATGGTATAAATTAAAGACAATTAAATGGGAAATACGGGAGCCAGAGAGGCACAATAAAATCCTTAATATGACAATACATAAAAAAATAGTGAAACGTTACACTTCTAAGGACTCATTCAGACTTCTGTCCTTATGTCCATTATTATCATACGTGTTCTGTCTGTGTTTTTCAATGGGTCCGTGAGCTTGTTAATGGGAGAAGCTTCGAAAAAAACCTTTATAATATTGTAAAAATAGATACGCAGATTAAAATAGATCCAGCACACTTGAAAAAATACGGTCTGTATTTTATGTGTAATAAAAAAATACAGATGTCTGAATGAAGCCTAATAAAAATTGTTCACCTCTTCTTTCATTTCTCTATTTTCTTTAAAGGAAACCTGTTTGGTGCAATATGCAGCCAGAACCACAAGCGGTTCTGGCTGCATATTCCTAATCCCTGCCTAACCATCCCTGTAAATACTAGAATAGATAAAGGGATCTTTCGAAAAAGTATTTCTAATAATCTTTTATCTTATGCTAATGGGCGTGGGGACTAGTCCCAAGGACATTATATTCCCGACTAGCCGCCCTCTTAGCATGTTAGTGTGACGCCGTGGACGATCCAGGTAGTCACAGATAGGGCCCCACATTACACCTGTCCCTCATAGGTAACATACAGTCAAACATTTAAACCCTAGTCACCCCCCTCAGGGCTTGATGGACACACCAGGGGGCGGAACCAGGCGGTTGGAAGACGCCCACCAAGGAGTTCAGATAGCCTGGAAAGTAAACAGTAGAGAGTTGGAGTTTGAGAGTTCAAGTTGGAGAGGTGTATGGGCTGGAGCTGTGTGCAGAGGAGAAAAACCAATTTGAGCAGGTGCCGGAGTAAGAACCCTGGTACCTTTGGCTAGGAGGCAGACGGCGGTCTCCGTCTGCAGGAGCCGGGAAGACTCGGCTCCGTGGAACCGAGGTGGTTCGGGACAGGGTTGTAGCCCGCCGGTACCGACTCTGAGAACCGACTCAGAAACCGGAGCACAAAGGGAGGTACTCAGACCCTGAAGCTAGGTCCAGAAGCTACTGGGGGCTAGCTAATTAACTAATTGCGGCCAGGACTAGAGGTCCTGTCCCACCCAAAGTCCCGACTGAAGGCAACAGCCCAACGAGGGGGATAAACGGCCACTGCCACAGCTCAGAGATCCCACGGGCCAGCGTCTGCAGGCAAAGGGCTCCTTAGGCAACAACAAGCCGGGAGCGGACTTCTGAAGTTGCAAGCACAGGCAGTCCACCATCCAACACAGATGCGGGAGAAAGAGAGAGACCACCAGCCGGGTGGGGGACCAGACTGCAGCCGGCTGCGGGCACCGACCACCATCACCTTGGTTTACCAGAGACTCGTGTGTTTACTAATAGTGAGTACAACAGCACCCTCCGGTCGCCCATCTCCCTGCACCGCCAAACACCCCCAACGGGTCCCGGGGCGACGATCCCTGACCATGGAGGGGTTAACAACTTGCTGCGCAACATCTCGCCCGGGTGCCCCGTAACTGCAGCGGTGGTGTCCACCTTCACCACATCCCGTGGGTGGCGTCACGAACTTAACACGGCTCCGACCGTACATCTACATCCCCAAACCACGACCCCCCTTTTAGTTGAAGTGACCGCGAGACCCCCGGGTCTGGAGACCCTCGAGCCACCCACTGAAGGTCCGGATCCGAGCAGCTTGGCTGCCGAGCACGGGGTGGTACACCTCAATTTCTGGCGCTACGAACAGGATACTTACCCGTCCACTTACCATGTGGAAGTGCGCCTTGTATTAAAGTCACCGGTGACCCGTTGCAAAAATTTTCAGAATCCGCCATCTTGCCGCCATCATTTGGCGCGAAGATTCCCACCAGAGTCGTCTTCCCCGCGAAAAGAGCGCGAAAACTGAAGCCCCACCCCCTGGGAACACGAACGAAAAGCGAAGGTGGAAGTCGAAAAACGAAACTTACCGGTCGGCTAGTGGAGTACCAAGAAAAGACCAAGGGGGAGCAGATGGAGGATGTCTGCCCCTAAACCCGAAGGTGGCCCCACCCTGACCGCTGGAGCGGCGGCGCCCGGGGGTGAAGCAGCCGGCGAGGAAGCTGCAGCTCCCGCTCCGGCCGCAGGAGCGGCGGACCCCAAGACTCCGGTGGTGATTCCCCGTGTAGCAGCTGACGGTGACCCGCCTGCCACAGGAGGGATGTCGGCTCCGGCGGTCTGCCCGGCTGCAACGGGAGTGGTGCCCGACTCAGATGACACCTTAGATACCAGCCCGGAATTTGATGAGACGGATGGCAGCGGCTCGAGGGAGATACGGAGTCCATCTCGGAGGATGAGGCCCCGATCGTCGTAGGAGATAGGATGAGAGCAGTCTGCAGGTACTGTAGGCAACTGGGGCACTTTGAAGGTATGTGCCCTGAGAATGCCCGGCCTTGGAGGGGCTGGAGGCTGCCGCAAGTTTTGAAGTTGATGTTCCAGTTTTACATCATTTATACAAAAAAGACATGGCTGAGGACTTGCAGGCCAACCCAAAAACTTTTGGGCCTTGTAAATAGTCCCTGACCACCCTTTTCATAGTCCTGCAATCTCCGGAGAGGCTGGTTGGAGGAAGGGCCTGCGAGAAATTGTAGGCCGAGGTCCTGTCACTAGTGAGACCGGTGACGACCCTCCGGGTCAGGGGTCGCCTGGACGTGGGGCCTCTGAGTGAGACTGCCGGGTAAGGAACTTATTACCCGGCCCATGTGGGCAACACCCGGACCCGAACCCGTTTCCTGGACTGGGGAAAAGGGGTGCTGACCTTGTTTTTAGAGGCAGCATCAGGGCTAGGTTTGCTTGGGTTGGCAAATGTGAAAAGGACCCGGTCCCATCCCGTTCCCGGTTAAGAAAAATGTTTTAATGCAACGTTTAAGTAAACCACCTCCCGTAAGGGAAGAAAACAAAAATATGCTTAATGGTACAAAAGTTATTATAATTTGTAAACATGTTTTATCTTTTTCATTTCAAAAAGCAAAATAAACCGGTGGTGGTCGGACAGCCCGCGAACGGTCTGTGGTTAACCAAGGGGGAGTGTGAAGCCCTGGCTGGGCCAGGTAGTCACAGATAGGGCCCCGCATTACACCTGTCCCTCATAGGTAACATACAGCCAAACATTTAAACCCTAGTCACCCCCCTCAGGGATTGATGGACACACCAGGGGGCGGAACCAGGAGGTTGGAAGATGCCCACCAAGGAGTTCAGATAGCCTGGGGCGGGAAAGTAAACAATAGAGAGTTGGAGTTTGAGAGTTGAAGCTCGAAAGGTGTGTGGGCTGGAGCTGTGTGTAGGAGCCCTGGTACCTTTGGCTAGGATGCCCTGTAACCGCAGCGGTGGTGTCCACTTTCACCACAACTAATGGGTGGCATCACGAACTCACACACGTCTTCAGCCGTACATCTACGTCCCCAAACCGCCAGCCCCATTTAGATCGGAGTGACCGTGGACCCCCGGGTCCAGAGACCCTCGAGCCACCCACTGAAGGTCCGGACCCGAGTGGCTCGGCTGCCGCCGAGCACGGGGTGGCACACCCCGATTTTCTGGCATCACGAACAGGATACTTGCCCATTCACTTACCTAGTGAAGTGCGCCTTGAAGTGAAGTCAGCGGTTATCCATTGTAAAAGTTTCAAAATCCGCCATCTTGCCGCCATCTTTTGGCGCGAAGATTCCCGCCAGAGTCTTCTTCCCCGCGAAAAGAGTGCGAAAGCTGAAGTCCCGCCCCCTGGGAACACGGCCGTAAAGAAAAGTCTGAAGTCGGAAAAAAACTAAACTGACCGGCCGGAGAAGGGAGTGCCGCGAAAAGACCAAGGGGGGGCGGGTGAAGATTCTGCGACATGTGACCAAGCAGATAAGGAGCAGGGACTCTAGGACCCTGCCACCCTTTTGGTTCCTGGACCTCGAGAGAGCAACATGGCTGACCCGTCTAGCAAACCCAGCGCCCGCGCCCGGAACAGCGGCGTGGGTGGAAGTCCGGACGACACAGATGTGCCGCCATCTGCAGGCCCACGTGCGCTTCTTGATGGAGCGGTGGGTGGCCGAGATGGAGAAAGTAGCTGCGGCCATGCGAGTACGTGAAGTGGAGGCAACCTTAGAGGAGTGGGTAAGCGACCCACACCCCTATGTCCCTGAGGGACCGGCCGATGCGGCTGAGGGACCCGGTCTGCCCCTGCCCTCTATATTGCCTTCCTCGCCGCCCATACTGGTTCCCGCTGCTCCCCCGCTCGGTCCGCTGCCACCAACACCGGCAGCGGAGCCCGATCCACCGATCCCCGAGGACCCGCCTGCCGGAGCCGCCGGCAAACAGCCCGTCGCCACCCTGCCACCAGCCCCGAGGAAGATTCACCTCCGGAGGATGCCCGCTCCTGGTGTGGACCCGCCAGTCCCAGAAGTGACCGCGCCCCAGGAGATCCAGGCCCTGGCAGTCCGCCCAGCCAAGATGGAGGTGGCTGCTGACCGTAAACCAGCCCTGCAGTAAAGCTGGCCGCTCCCAGATTCCAAGCCTCGGCTGAGGCATCACGGGGTTGCCGCTGCGAGGCAGCTAAGCAGGCCACGACACAGTGGGGTTCACCAGTGCAGAAGGTGCCAGTCGTAGCCGGCACAGGGGAGCTCCGGCTGGGGCCGTCCCCCGCGCAGAGGGAACCAGAGCAGGAGGACGCTCCGTATTGGGAACGGCAGCAGCGCCAGCTGGGCCAGGAGATAGTGGTCCGGGAGAAGAGGAAGGCGGAGGTGCTGTCCCGCACTATCAAAGAAAAGGACAACCTCCGCAATGCCACCTACCGGGTGCGGGGCCCGACCTATAAAGGCCAGGTCCAGCACTTTGACCCTCGACATGGATGGGGGTTTATCTTTGAGCTGGACCTGGATGCGGAGATATTCGTGTCCCGGAGGGATGTCTACCCCCACCTGCCGATTGGTCACCCGGACCGGGAACTGGAGCCCGGTGAGCTTGTCACATACACCCGACATTGTGGGGAGAGGGGATGGTTCGCCTTCGATGTGAAGAGGAGGGTGAGCCAGTCCCCTCCCCCGCCATACAGTCCTGAGGTCGAAATTGAGGAGGAGTACGAGTGAGGTAGCAGTCCCCTGCTACCATACTGCCCATCCCCATTGGGACTTTGTTGATTCCCTGTTCAAGTTGCCCCCTGTTAACAAATACAGACATGGCTGAGAACTTGCAGGCCACCCAAAAACTTTTGGGCCTTGTAAATAACCCTGGAACAACCTTTCAGGTCCTACAGTTTCCGGAGAGGCTGGTTGGAGGATGGGCCTGTGGGATGTTGTAGGCCGAGGTTCCGTCACCATGCAGACCGGTGGCAACCCTCTGGGTCAGGGGTCCCCTGGACGTGGGGCCTCTGAGAGACTGCTGGGTAAGGAACTTATTACCCGGCCCGTATGGGCAATACCCGGACCTGGACCCGATTCCTGGACTGGGGAAAAAGGGTGCTGACCTAGTTTTTAGAGGCAGCATCAGAACTAGGTTTACTTGGGTGGGCAAGTGAAAGGACCCGGTCCCGTCCCGTTCCCGATTAATAAAATGGTTTGCATCGTTTACGTAACATGCCTCCCGCAAGGGAAGAAACCAGAAGTATGCTTGATTGTAAATATTGTTATTATAATTGTACATATGTTATCTTTTATCTTTTTCAGTTCAGAAAAATAAACGGTGGTGGTCGGACAGCCCGCAGACGGTCTGTAGTTAACCAAGGGGGAGTGTGACGCCCTGGACCAGCCAGGTAGTCACAGGTAGAGCCCCGCACAACACCAGTCCCCTAACAAGGTGACAGCAGCCAACCATTAAAACCCTAGTCACCTCCCTCAGGGCTTGATGGACACACCAGGGGGTGGAGCCAGGTGGTTGGCCACACCCACTGAGGAGTTCAGAGAACCTGAGGCAGGAAACACAGTCAGTTTCTAGTGAGAGTCTGTTAGTGGAGGTGAAGTAAAGTGGAAGCAGGCCTGTGTGACAGGCCTGAAGCTGACTGACAAGTGCCAGGGTTGGAGCCCGGGCACCTTTGGCTAGGAGGCATACGGAGGCCTCTGCCTGCAGGAGCCGGTAAGATGGCTCGGTGGTACCATGGTGGACCGGGACAGGGTAGGGGCCCGCTGGTACCGTCCCGGGGAACTGACTGGAAACCGGAGTGTTGCGGGCGGGGAGGACGCCGCCGCGCGCTAACGCTCGGGTCCGGCGCTGCTGCGATGGCTGCTCGGTGGCTCGAGCGGTGGGCCGGATCCAGGGACTCGAGCGGCGCTCCTCGCCCGTGAGTGAAAGGGGTGGTTGGTTTGGGGGATTTAGTCCGTGACGCCACCCACGGGTCGTGATGAAGATAGGCACCACCGCTGCTGGTGACGGGGATCCCGGGAGCGATGGTAGGGAGCAGCTGGGATGTTGTTTTCCCCCTCCATGGGTAGGGGTCGGTGTCCCCGGGTCCCGGTGATGTTGTGACGGGGAGTCAGGGTCGGTGAGGTGCAGGGTCGCAGGGACAGCGCGGCTCGGTGCCAGATGGCACAGGTGTACTCAGCAAGAAAGGTACAAAGTCCGCGGTAAACCAAACGGCTGGATGGACGGGTCCCGCAGCCGGCTGCAGTGTCTCTCCCCGGACAGGTGATGGCGGCTGTCTTTCCCTGCACCTTGATGTTCTTCTTTCTGACTACTATGGATTCCCAACTAGTCCGCTCCCCAGTGTATGGGTACCGGAGGAGCCCGTTTGCCCGCAGGCGCTGGCCCTCGGGTCTATAGCCTTAGGCGGTAGCTGTATACCCTCACGGTGTGGGTGGTTGCCTTCAATCGGGACTTTTGCTGTTGTGAAACCCCTGGGGTTCCAGTCACATTCGGATCTGACTATTGTCGGCGGCTCCAAGCCTGGTCGGGGTCCGATGGCCCTGCCTGTGTGTGCTGGCTTCACTTCGCTCCCCGGTCGGTACCATCGGGCCGTCGCCCGACCCCGGTCCTACGGTTCCGCGTCGCTCCACCACTCCTTGAGACGGCCACCACCGTCTGCCAACCTTGCTGTCAGTGCCTGGGCCACAAACCCAGACACCCAAGTGTTTACTCCTCACTCTTCACTCTCCACAACTGTTCTGTCACTCTTCCCGCCTCCAGGCCTGTGAACTCCTCGGTGGGTGGAGCCAACCGCTTAGCCCCGCCCAACCTGGTGTAGACATCAGACACTGGAGGGAGGCAACAAGGGTTTTGCGTTTGGCTGGTGTCCCTGTCTAATGGGGGTGGGGTATTTGTGTGTTATCTGTGACGACCTGGCTAGGCCAGGGCGCCACATTCCCCCTTGGTGAAATGCAGACCGTCCGCGGGCTGCCCGTCCATCACCGGTTTTATTTTTCAACTGTAAAAAGATAAATTAACATGTAAAACATTTTAAACATGCGCATTTTTGTTAGAACACTTCAAACGTTGCACATATATAACATTTTTAATAATAACGGACGGACTGGTGTCTTCCACTCTCCCACCCAAGCAACCTAGCCCTGATGCTGCCCCTAAGAAGTGGGCAGCACCACTTGACCCCAGTCCAGGTTCAGGCTGCCCGAGCGGGAACGGGTACGGTAACTCGCACCCGGCTGTCACTTCAGGGGACCCCACGTCCTTGGGGGACCCCTGTGTTATGATCCAGAACCATGGAAGACCACCACAAATCATTGGCAAAAGGTGACAATAGCATTGGCAACTAATCTGGCCGCCATCCCCTTACTAACCATCACAACTAGAAGTAGCCGAGGGGTGAACTAACATCCTTTGCACCGCGAACCCAGCCGGAGAACTAACTATCCTAAAGGTAGGAAAGATGAATAACTCTCTGCCTCAGAAAATAGACAAGAATAGCTAGCCCCCCACATTCAAAGACTGCGGTGATATAAGAAAAACACAATACACACAGGATTAGCAAAAGGTGAGGCCCCCGCTGACTAAAATAGGAAAGGACAGGAAAGACCCTGCAAAATACCAACTTCCTGATAGTACAAAAAGGCCCTCAGATTGCACGATCCGAACTCCGTCCTATACCAGGTGCCCTTGTCATACAAATGAACAGAAAACAAGAATCATAAATTCAACAAGCCACAAACACATGGACCCAAAGGAGCTATACTCCAAACAGAACTGCAGGGAGTTCCTTAACAAACCACTGAGGGGGAAAATCCCTGCAAGCAAATAAGCTAAAAACAACCACAGCAAATGACAAACCCAGATAAGCAAAAGAACCAGACAATAAATAAAGAGCAAGCACTTATCTGGAGTAGATGTGGTGTAGAGCAGGATGAAGCAGGCTGGAGATACAAAGAACAACTGACATCCAGCAACAGCCTGCAATCAGACCAGGATTTAAATAAGCAGAGAGCTAGCAAAGGAAACACCCATTGCACAACGCACCTGGTCCAAGTCCAAACTATTCCTGGCCACCAGAGGGAGCCTCCCAGCACCCAAAACATAACTAACATTCACAATACTCCTGACCCCCGGAGGATGGCCACCGGTCCTGGTGGTGGCCGGGTCCCCAGCCTGCCCTGCTGCGGGCCCTTACTCCAATCTGCCTCTCCGGAGGCGGCTCCGACGGAATATCACCCCTCAACTTATTTACAAGCCCACAAGTTCGTGGATGGCCTGCCAGTTCTTGGCCATGTCTATGAGTAGTCTCTCATGCAGGTTGTAAACACAGGGTCCCTCCGGGGACAACTTGCCGGCAACGGCCGGGATAATCACACAGTCAATCAGGTAAAGCTTTGGTTTGATTTACTGTCATTTATTTACACTGCTGAGGGTCCCAACTGGGGACAACTGCTTGCAACGGTGAACCGCTGCCACTACTTAAGGTCATACTCCTCCAGGACCTCTTCCTGCTCCACATCCGGACGGCTTGGTGGAGGAGGAGGGGGCTGGGGCCACGTCTGCTCACTGCGGCTCTTCCTCTGTTTTACATCCAGGGCGAACCAGCCCCTCTCTCCGCAGTGACGGTATAAGTCACCAGGTCGCCCGTCAGTAGGTCACAACCTGGATGGCCCGTGGGGAGGTGTGAATTGACATCACGGCGGGCCACGAATACTTCGGCTTCCAGGCCCGGCTCATACATGAAGCCAAACCCCCTCCGTTGGTCGAACTGCCGGACTTGACCCTTGTACATCGGGCCCCGCACCCGAAAGGTGGCCTGACGGAGTGCATCTTTTTCTCGGATCACCCTCGCCATTACTTCGGCCCTCTGCTGCTCTCTGGCGGCAATCTCCCGGCCCAACGGGTTTGGTTCCCTGTCCCAGTATGGGGCGTTGGCAGACCCCTGCGCCCGGGTCGGGCCCCGCTGGACTGTACCCACACCGGCCACTACCGGTTTTCTATCGTGGGGGTCCTGCGGTGACATGGCCTGGACTGCGGCTTTGCAGTTGCGGCCCGGCGCAGCCTCAGCCGAGGCGGGGGACTCAGGGCTTGCTGACCTCACCAGTTGAGCCTTCGGGCCAGCAGCGGCCGGTTCTTCCACGGCCGGGCGGACTGCCGGAGCCGGGACGGCTTCAGGTGCGGCCACTTCCGGGGCCGATGGCTCCTTGTCACGGACAGCTACTTCCCGCGGGGCCTTCCACGGTAGCGAAAAGGACACAGGCCATTCCCGAACAACGCCCCCAGGCCGGTCCTCTAGGGCGGCCGGGTTGGCTTCAGTTATCGGTGTTGGGGGTAGCGGACCGAGCGGAGGGGCAACAGCAGCCGTTACGGATGGCGGGGGAAGCAGGAGGGTGAGCGGACGCAGGCCGGGCCCCTCAGCCGCAGCGGCCGGTCTTCTCGGACATAGGGGCGTGGGTCGCTTACCCGCTCCTCCAACTCTGCCTCCACCTCGCGTCTCCGCACGGCCGCCGCCACTTCCTCCATCTCAGCCACCCAGCGCTCCATCAAGAACCGGACCTGGGCTTGAAGGCGGCAGCACATCTGTGCGGTCCGGGCTTCCACCCACGCCGCTGTTCCTGGCATGGGCTCGGGGATTTCCGCGGTGCCGGACGGACGGGACATCATGCGTGGCCGTGTTCCAGGAACCAATTGTATGCAGAGTCCTGGCATCCCCGCTTTTATAGCCTTGGCTACATCAGGCAGACACACTCTCGCGCCCCCTTGGTACTCTGCAGCACTTCCGTTTGTTGGGGGCGGGGCTTCGCTTTTGCGCCTTCCCTGCTCGGAGAAGATGCTCGAGCGGGAGCTTTTCGCGCCAAGATGGCGTCGCTTCAAAATTTTCGGCCAGACACCGCCGACGGAGATCACAAGGCGCACTTCTACTGGTAAGTAGAGGGGTTCAATCCTGCCAAGTTGTCGCGGACGGGGAGGACGCCACTGCCGCGCGCTCGCTAACGCTCGGGTCCGGCGCTGCTGCGATGGCTGCTCGGTGGCTCGAGCGGTGGGCTGGAAGACATCCAGGACACCACACAAGGGTAGGTGGAATGCAGGAAACCGATTATAGGTGGAAGACGTCCAGGATAAAGCAGGTAAGTGTGACGCCCCGGCGCAGACCGGGGTGCTCGGATCCGGGGTGGTCGTGGCTCGAGGGGTCCGGACCTGGGCTCGGCTAACACTCCGATCCTTGAAAAGGAGATTTTTACTGGGGAGAAGTTTGTGACACCACCTGCGGGTTGCGGTAAGGGGAGTACCGCCGCTGCTGATGGGAGTACCGGGGCAGATGGTGCCGGGTAGCAAGGTGTCAGTCCCTCTACAGGTAGGGAAGGACCCAGCCTCTGGGGTTTTGGTGGGATTATTGGGAGTGCAGGGTGCAGGGGAACAGAGTACTCACTGTCGGTAGTCGTGGTGCTGGATGGAGATTATAAAGCAGACCCTCACACTGTAGATAAACCAGAATCTCTGTGCATCACAGTCACTACAGGGGAGCCCGTCCAGGTGTCCGCTCCCACCGGTGTCGTTTGATAGCCCGGACCTTTACCTCCGTGCACAATTTTTAGTGTTCGTTATGGCTCCTTGGCGTGAAGCTGTTGGGGCCCTGCTACCCATATGTATGGCTGCTCCTGATGGCTGGCACTTGGGATTTCAGTTGGGTTACTTTTTTGGAAAACCCTATCCCCCGTGTTGTGCTGATGCCTTCAATCTCTGAGATCTTGGGGAAAGTTCATAAAGAGACTATCCTCCACAGGTTAATTTTCAAGGCGTCTGAAGCTCTTCTCTGATCTAGGGTCCTGTACCCCGCCGTACTTGGTACCGGTAAGTTCTTTTGGGGTTCTGATGCCGACAGTCCTCCTAGACTATGTCCGTCGCACCCTCTCCAATATCACTGCAACCGGTCCTTGACTCCTGTGGTCCCGAACCACCGTCTGCTACCCAACCTTGGTCTCGCTCCCCGAGAGCTACAACTCCCAGCTCCTCACTCTTTGAGGGCTACTACTCGACTCCTCTCACTTTGAGAGCTGCCTCTAAACTGACTTCCTCCCTCCGCCCAGTCTGCCTGACCCTTAGGTGAGTGGCCCTATTCCAGCTTAGCTAATCCCACTGGTGTGTCTGACAGGTTTGATGTGAGGTGTGATTGGGATTTGTGAGGCTGATAGTGCAACACCGGTCATTGAGAATCTGGATCCATGGGGGGTAGGCCCTGCACCCTGGGTAAGGATTGCAGTATCCCAGTATCCAGGGGCGCCACATAAGCAGATGGGAAACTGTTGTATGGTGCAAGCCACTCTTAGTAGCACTGAAGTCTTATAACCAACACACAAGGGTGTAGGTATAGGCCAGGGTAGATGCCCACATGAGATCACGCCAGGCAAATTCTGATGTGGAGCACAACAGTTTCTAGCAGACCAGAGTGAGGGAAGCAAAGCACCGATCTGAGACAGGTGCGTAACACATGCATCGTGTAAGTGTGTGCACTCACATGGTGATAGGAGACTTTCCTTCCCAACATGCAAAAACCCTTTAATAGCATTCAATGCAAGTCTGATTCATTGATTCATATTTGAAGATGTAACAAATATAGATTTTTAATTAAGTGAACAAATAAGTTGACTGATCTTATTTCCAACGGCGTAAAATTACAAATAAAGAATTGTAATATCAAGATCATAAGCTGAGTTACAATACAAGCTCAGCTCTCTTATCCTAGCAAATAGTATCTTTCATTGAGAATTTATTCACAGCTTGCAACAATAGTGTATTGTTTTAACCATCACTGCTTGCAAAACCATTATGTTTACTATGATTATATCCTCCGCACAGAAAATACTAAGTTATAAGTAGTGGCTAGGAATTGGTATTAAGATGAATGATCCGTATTTGGTGCAGGCTCTTATCACCAAGGACCCGATGCACTGAGTGGAGATCAATGTAAATAAATATTTTATGGACCATGGATAAAAAAAATCTTTGCTTTATGTTGATCCCATATGACCCCCGTGTATTGCTTTGAATCCATATCATGTGTGGGTAGTTCTTGTCAAGTGATGGACATGTAGGGCAATAAAGGGGAATTTCAGACTCAAAAGGTCCCTGATTTATTAACTCATTATTTAAATTTTTGACGTCTGTATTGTTCATTTTTAGTGTACATGCTTAGAAGAGTATTTTTTCTTTTTACAAGATTCAGATTTTTTTGTATTCTTTCACTAAACTAAAGGGTTAACAGGATTTTCTATCATATAAAGATGGCACACTGCTCGTCCTTTTGCACAGCAGCACTTCAGACCTGGCCATGTGCCGTAACTGCATCTGGATGGGAATGTGGGGACTGTGTCCTTCTTGTTTGTTGGATCTGGGGGGGTTACTAGGATGGAGAAAAATCTGGCTGCTTATAGTCACTAGAGGGGGTTTACTGCATGGGGATTAATACAGCTCGTAGGAAATTCAATATCTGTAGAAATCATTAGCTAGTGGCAGCTGCAGGTATTAACACAATTAATTACATGTATTATTGAACTCTGGCTGTGTGTAGTGAAATGAGATTTGAAGGTGTTCATAAGAAACATGTAGTTTCAACCCCTCTAAAGATATATGAATTAATTAGCACAGAAATTTGGATCAATAAAAAGTAAGAACACCTAAATGAGATGGTGGACCCTTTGGTTTATGTGACGCGATGGACTATCAGGTTGTCACAGAGTATTGTGCAATCTGCCCTTCTGTACAATATCCACCTCCTCCTTGGTTATGGGTCCCCAACTACATGGTGTTGTCTACATCAGCTAATAAAAGTCCTAGGTACACTCTGCACCACGCCCACCAGACACACCAGTGGACAGTCTGAGTGGAATAGGGTCGCTCACTTGGGGGGTTGGTAAGGGGAGGTCAGGAGTCAGTCAGAGAAAGGGAGAGTGACGTGTAGGAAGTGAAAAAGAGAGGAGGTCAGGAGCTGGGCTCCTTGGAAGTAACTAGGTGGCAGACGGTGGTCTGGGCCTAGTAGGAGCTGGACCCCCCATCGTAGGGGATTGTGACAAGGGGCACGGAACTGTTGAGGACAGCCGGCGGCCTTGTACCATCACTGAGCTGGGACCAGAGCATGACGGGGTACGTTGACCCTAGGTCAGGGAGTAGCTTCAGGCAACCTGACAATTTACCCAACGAGAACAGAGCCTTCAAGATCCGCTCTCCACCCACTCCAGAATCGGGGTACTAGCGCAACGAGGGGGATAGGACTTTCCACAAAAACAGTCCAGAAAATCCCAAGTGTGAACCCTGAGAGCAAGCTCCCACAGTTAGCCACACTGGGGAGCGGGACCCGACTTGTTCCATACTACCGGGACTAACTGACAAGTGAACTTAGTGCCAGGAGGAAGGTCACGGATCACCAGGCAACACCAGTGGGGACGGGACCCCAACTAGCTCCCCTCAGCAGCAGAGGTGTCCAGAACTTTGGTTTATCCAGTTGTCGGTGTCAGCTTTATGGACTGAGTGAGTACGCAAGTGACCCCTTCACTCCCAACGGCACTCCCCGAACATCATCACCGAGTCCCGGGGCATCCCCCCTACCTGTGTAGGGTTCCAACACTTAGTTGCCCCACTCTATCGCCCCCGGGTACTCCCAACTGCAGCGGTGGTACTCCATATTACCACACACCACGGGTGGCGTCACAAGCTCTAAATATATAATCCCTTGTAAATACCCTCTTCATTTGAGTGGCCGCACGACCCCCGGGTCCGGACGCCCCTCGAGCCACTGCGGATCCGGATCTGAGCAGCCTGGCTACTGACACGGGGGCGGCACAGTTTACACATGCCCATACCGCCATCCTGGCAGCTGCAGCTAGGTGCGACCACCACCCTACGGCGTAAGCCACACGGCATGAAAATCGGTGAGAGTGGAGTGCGATAAAAAATCACATTCCACTTCGACCAATATTAGCCTATGTGTCAGCACCCATGAGTGATTATTTTCTCAGCCCTAATCGGACCGAGAAAACAATCACAGCATCCTATGACTGTAATGCGATCCTGTTTTCTCTCGCACCCATTCAAGTCTATGGGGTGAGAGAAAAATCGCACTGGACTCGCAGTACACCGGTGTACCACGAGTGCAGGGCGAGAATGGCAATAGCCAGCAATGGAGGAGAGAGGGAGATAAATCCCTCCCCTCCAGACCGCAGCACCGGCCCGCCCCTCCTCAGTGCCAGCCGCCCCCCGCAGCTGAGGTCTGCTCGCACGATCGGACCTCAGTCGCAGGGACACACATGACAATCGGCTCTGCTGTACTGCCAGCGTGAGCCTAGTGTCATCCAAGGGGATGACAGTAATCCCTGTGTGGCCCCGGCCTACTGGACAGAATCACAGTTGGCCACCTGCCTGTGCGTTTAAAGATGCTGCTGAACTCTGCAGTTTTGGTAGGTTTTTTTTTTTATAGGCTTCTATGTGGACCTGAAAAACATGCTAGCAAAAAAATGCAGTTGCATTTTTAAGCGCAAAATCAAAGCATTAAGAACCCAGATTCTCATCTGCAACAAATGTATCAAATATTGGGGAAAATGCATAAAAAATATGCAGCAAACCCGCAATAACAGAAAAGATTGTTATTGCATTGTGTGTTGCAGCCACTTGTAGAAACTGCAGCATTTTTGCTATGTATGAACACGGCCTCAGCGTTACATTTTTATTAACTTTTTTTTTATCGGTTTAATAGAGAAAATAATCTGAACGCTGTGTTATGCGAGTCTTTACGCAATTACAGGGACACCAAATATGTCCATGTTATTTTGCTGATTGTGATTTTTATTGTTTTTTAAAACAGCGCATTAAAAATGATTAAAAATGACATTATTCTAAGTTTTATTTTATTATTTTTAGTAATTTTATTAGAGGATTTTTTTTCTTTTATTCTTGTATGCCAGATTTCCAGAATGTGCACACATTCCGTTAATCTGGGATTTAGGTCAATGATTTCACCTGATGTGAGTTCACCTGAGGTTAAAGCTGGGGCACTGTGGTAACTCCACCTGTGACTTCAGTTGAACTCATTTAACTCAATGCTGCATTACCAGATTAGGCTATGTGCGCACGTTGAGTATTTGGTTGCAGAAGTTTCTACACCAAATGTGCATCTCCTGGCAGAAAAACTCACCCAAAACGTGATGCATTTTGAGTCAGGACTGTCAATGTGTCCTGCAGGTTGCAGTGATCGGTCGTGTTTTCTAATGTGACTGCACACTGTGACCTCAGGATGTAGCAGAGCCGGGATTGCCATGGGACATCGTGGTGTAGATTACTAATTAAACAGTGTATGTCTGGAACTCCATGGTGGAAACAAGGTGCAAGACTCAATGAGTGAATAATGAAAAGCAAAACTGCTATTGGAATACTTGACTGAAAAAAACATTGGACTATCTGAAAAAAGTGAAAAACATGAAAATGGTATGTTGATGAAAGAAGAGAGGGAACCGCACTCCTTCGCTGTGCTGGAAATTTTTTTATTTAAACAGGTGCAAGGTAAAAAGCTGGAGGCAACCTGTATGCCAGCTCCTGTAATGGACTACGGCCGTTTCGCCTACTGATTAGGCTTCCACGGGTCCACATGTGGTGATAGAGCACCACCCTTTTATAGGAGTGCACACAGGTTGTCTCACAACCATGTTAAAAACAATGGGGAGTAATATAACATTAAAAATACATGAATGATGCATACAAATGCAAAAAACATCATGATATTTGTATTAAAAAACCAAGACACGAGGTACAGAAAAAATGAGAGTTCCATTATCAAATATTGCAAGATCAACACGGTCATTTAACCCTAGGTTACCCTGCGCTCCATAGTTTATTATTAATTTTGCCTCTATCTGTAATAATAATTTCTGTAAATCACCACCCTGAGGAGGAAGAGTGACCCTCTTGAGGCCTGCGAAGCGTAAAATATCCGGGTTACCATCATGATGGTCCCGTATATGGGAAATCAACCTAGGTGACCCCTTACCAGATGCAATTGAATTGTAGTGCTCCCTAAATCTCACGTACAAACACCTTATCGTTTTGCCTATGTAAAGTCTGCCACATGCCACATCCTGTGGGATACGGGTGTATAGGCTTTCCACATCAATACATTTTGATCTCCAGCAAAGATTATTACAAAGGGGTTACCCCATGAAATTAATCAGCAGTGCGTACGAGAAGGTGAGATCCGAAGATGACCAACCCGATGGGGGTGTTGATGTTAGGGACAAAGATGACAGCTTAAAGAGGTTCATATTTAGTTTCAAGTTTGGACCCATGGAGAATGTTATCAGGACAGCTTTATGTAAGAATTGGCACATCTTGAAAAAGACTCCGATCTAAGGGAGATGACTAAGGCGAAACCCTTGGTCACGTTCAGACGTTGCAATAATCTGTGGGACATGCTAGTAAGGAACAGAATTACCAGCCCACTAACATGGCTGGATAAATGTTGCCCACCGGGTGATTACCGGTGTGGAAACCGTAGGTTCTGCAACCTACGTATTACTGGCCGGTCCCTGCAGATTGGAGCACACATGCATAAGATCCAGGAATTTAAGGTGTTTGTACGTGAGATTTAGGGAGCACTACAATTCAATTGCATCCGGTAAGGGGTCACCTAGGTTGATTTCCCATATACGGGACCATCATGATGGTAACCCGGATATTTTACGCTTCGCAGGCCTCAAGAGGGTCACTCTTCCTCCTCAGGGTGGTGATTTACAGAAATTATTATTACAGATAGAGGCAAAATTAATAATAAACTATGGAGCGCAGGGTAACCTAGGGTTAAATGACCGAGTTGATCTTGCAATATTTTTGTGATAATGCATCTCTCATTTTTTCTGTACCTCGTGTCTTGGATTTTTAATACAAATATCATGATGTTTTTTGCATTTGTATGCATCATTCATGTATTTTTAATGTTATATTACTCCCCATTGTTTTTAACGTGGTTGTGAAGCAACCTGTGTGCACTCCTATAAAAGGGGTGGTGCTCTACTACCACATGTGGACCCGTGGAAGCCTAATCAGTAGGCGAAACGGCCGTAGTCCATTACAGGAGCTGGCATACAGGTTGCCTCCAGCTTTTTACCTTGCACCTGTTTAAATAAAAAAATTTCCAGCACAGCGAAGGAGTGCGGTTCCCTCTCTTCTTTCATCATCATCTCTGGACTTTGTTTTGTGACACGCACCCTGCTCTGGATTGAATCACCGGCAAGTAAAATACCCCGGGCATATGCGGTACCGCTAGTGACGCGCAGTGGTGCATGACCATTTTGTGTTGATGAAAATGGTATGTACATAATTGCTATGAATAATAGGAATGAGAGATGTTTAGCCATTGTATTGTATTGATCAATGCAAAGGAGCCCCAAAACCAAACGTCAAGGTAATCTCTATTTTTGGGGTCCCTAACTTATGTGTAACCTCACTTGCAGTTAAAAAACTTGCTGTGTATGGGAAGCAAAGGACCAAGCTATATATGTGAAATAAGACACATGGCTATGGGTGGGGAAGGGTTCTCAGACAGAAAATGCATACTAATTAAAGAATGTACGTCTGGAACTCCATGGTGTGAACAAGGTGCAAGACTCAAAAATATACTACTAAACAATAGGATAAAGAGTTGCACACCAGTCATAATGTATAGGGGAATAATGAAAAGCAAAACTGCTATGGGAATACTAGACTGGAAAATACAATGGACTATCTGAAAAAAGTGAAACACATGAAAATGGTATGTGCATAACTGCTATGAATAATAGGAATGAGAGATGTTTAGCCATTGTATTGATCAATGCAAAAGAGCCCCAAAACCAAACGTATATTTTTGAGTCTTGCACCTTGTTCCTATAGTCTTAGACGTTCTATTCCTGCATTCAGTTTTTAACCTAATGATTACTAATAGTAATCTCCTTTTATATATTTTTTATATAGAACTATATTTTTCCTATATTATTTGTTTCCTCCATACACATCACAATTTATTTATATATATATATATATATATATATATATATATATATATATATATATATATATATATAGTACAGACCAAAGGTTTGGACACACCTTCTCATTCAAAGAGTTTTCTTTATTTTCATGACTCTGAAAGTTGTAGATTCACATTGAAGGCATCAAAACCATGAATTAACACATGTGGAATGAAATACTTAACAAAAAAGTGTGAAACAACTGAAAATATGTCTTATATTCTAAGTTCTTCAAAGTAGCCACCTTTTTCTCTGATTACTGCTTTGCACACTCTTGGCATCCTCTTGATGAGCTTCAAGAGGTAGTCACCGGGAATGGCTTTCACTTTTGGTCTGTACTGTATATATAAATATATATATATACAGTATATCTATATATATAATTGCCTTATTCTGTCTGTCTGTCTGTCTGTCATGCTTCAAAATTGTGTCCTTACGGTGACAGTGTCCTTACGGTGACACAAAGCTGATTGGCCGCTGGGCTCGCCATGGCCCCGCCCCCCACACAGATTGGCCGCTCGCCCAGGCTGCGCCCCCACATGGATTGGCCAGCCGCTCGCCCAGGCTCCGCTCCCCCACAGATTGGCCTCTCACCCCGGCACCCTGCAGGCATTGGCAACTCGGCCACGCCACGCCCCGCCCCCCTCACGCAATGGACGCTAGCTCTGCCCCCCTCCCCCCTCCCGCGCATTCCCCGAACTGACACGGTCACGGCTCCCAGGTGAGTTCTGTACAACCCCCCCCCCCAACGGGAGCCCACATCAGCGTACGCCGCCAACCCAGCCGACACTTACCCTCGCATTGCTGGCCTTGCCGCCGTATGCTGGTGTGGGCTCCCGTGCGAGTGGGGGACGTGATGCGCTGGTAACCATGGTAGCATAGTTACCAGCACATCAAGGTCCTGCAGCGGCGGAAGATCCACACGCACACACATAACAGCACACACACACACATACACACACATCAGATCACACTCACTCTCACACACACCTCACACACACCTCACACACACATCACATCGCATCCACACACTCACAGCATCCGGCGATATCGCTTGCTTCTCGGCCTCGATACTGTGCTGCTGTGACCTTCCAGGACCTGACGGAGGATCACATGGCCAGAAGCATGTGGTATCTCCGGATGTTGTGAGTATCAGCGCGTATGTGCGATTTCGTCAGTGTGTGTGTGAGTGTATGCGATCGGGTGTGTGTGAGTGTATGCGATCGGGTGTGTGTGAGTGTATGCGATCGGGTGTGGGTGGGTGGGTGTGGGTGAGTGTATGCGATCGGGTGTGTGTGAGTGTATGCGATCGGTTGTTTGTGTGAGTGTATGCGATCGGTTGTGTGTGTGAGTGTATGCGATCGGTTGTGTGTGTGAGTGTATGCGATCGGGTGTGTGTGAGTGTCGGCAGAGGAGCACGGCGTGCTGGAGGAGGCTGGGAGCAGAGAGGCTGATCTTGGGGAAGGCTGGGAGTGGGAGGCTGATGCTGGGGGAGACTGGGAGGGGAAGGCTGATGCTGAAGGAGGCTGGGAGGAGAGAGGCTGATCCTGGGGAAGGCTGGGAAGGGGAGGTTGATGCTGAGGGAGGCTGGAACGAGAGAAGCTGATGCTGGGGGAGGCTGGAAGGAGAGAGGCTGAGGCTGGGAGGAGAGAGGCTGATGCTGGGGAAGGCTGATGCTGAGGGAGGCTGGGAGGGGAAAGCTGATGCTGGGGAAGGCTGGGAGGACGGAGGCTGGGAGGAGAGAGGCTGATCCTGGGGAAGGCTGGGAGAGGGAGGCTGATGCTGGGGGAGGCTGGAAGGAGAGAGGGTGATGCTGGGGGAGGCTGGAAGGAGAGAGGCTGATTCTGGGGGAGGCTGATGCTGGGGGAGGCTGGAAGGACGGAGGCTGGGAGGAGAGAGGCTGATCCTGGGGAAGGCTGGGAGAGGGAGGCTGATGCTGGGGGAGGCTGGAAGGAGAGAGGCTGATGCTGGGGGAGGCTGGAAGGAGAGAGGCTGATGCTGGGGGAGGCTGATGCTGGGGGAGGCTGGGAAGAGAGAGAGGCTGGGAGGAGAGAGGCTGATGCTGGGGAAGGCTGGGAGGAGAGAGGCTGATGCTGGGGACAGAGAGGAGAGGCTGATGCTGGGAGGAGAGAGGCTGATGCTGGGATGAGAGAGGCTGATCCTGGGGAAGGCTGGGAGGGGGAGGCTGAGAGAAGAGAGGCTGATGCTGAGGGAGGCTGAGGCTGGGGTAGGCTGGGAGGAGAGAGGCTGATGCTAGGGACAGAAAAGGCTGATGCTGGGAGGAGAGAGGCTGATGCTGTGAGGAGAGAGGCTGATGCTGTGAGGAGAGAGGCTGATGCTGGGAGGAGAGAGGCTGATGCTGGGAGGAGAGAGGCTGATGCTGGGAGGAGAGAGGCTGATGCTGTGTGCAGAGAGGCTGATGCTGCGGGCAGAGAGGCTGATGCTGGTGCAGCATGGGGGATGGAGCACGATGGGGGGTGCGCAGCATGGGGGATGGAGCACGTTTGGGAGTGCGCAGCATGGCGGATAGAGCACGATGGGGAGTGCGCAGCATGGCGGGTGGAGCACGTTTGGGAGTGCGCAGCATGGGGGATGCAGCACGATGGGGAGTGCGCAGTATGGCGGATGGAGCACGTTTGGGAGTGCGCAGCATGGCGGATGGACCACGTTTGTGAGTGCGCAGCATGGCGGATGGAGCACGTTTGGGAGTGCGCAGCATGGGGGATGCAGCACGATGGGGAGTGCGCTGCATGGGGGATGGAGCACGATGGGGGGTGCGCAGCATGGGGGATGGAGCACGATGGGAGGTGCACACCTCCCCCCAACACACACACACACACGCGCACTGCACAACACACACACACTGGGAACCACAAACAACGCCCTACACAGACACCCACACACACAGACAACGCTGCACACACACAACACCCCACACACAAACACCACAGCACACACAAATATACGCACATACCGCACAAAACACACATTGCTCAAAACATACCTCCCCCCAAAACACACCACACACACACAAACCGCACAACACACACACACAACGCTACAGACACACAGCGCTCCACAAACAACGCAACACACGCAACACACATACAACACCGCTCTCACCCCCCGCCACACCCAGAACATGTACAGCCCCTACACAAACACTTGGTAACTACACACAACAACAT